>NW_027473375.1:0-309503 GCF_050947335.1 Megachile rotundata | reverse complement strand
TGATTTTATGATTGTGATTGTATGATTGTGATTGTATGATTGTGATTGTATGATTGTGATTCTATGATTGTGATTCTATGATTGTGATTGTATGATTGTGATTGTATGCTGGCGACTGTATTATTGTGATTGTATGATTGTGATTGTATGATTGTGATTGTATGATTGTGATTGTATGATTGTGATTGTATGATTGTGATTGTATGATTGAGATTGTATGATTGTGATTGTATGATTGTGATTGTATGATTTTAATTGTATGATTGTGATTGTATGATTGTGATTGTATGATTGCCATCGTATGATTGTGATTGTTTGATTGCAATTGCATGATTGTGATTGTATGATTGTGATTGTATGATTTTGATTGTATGATTGTTATAGTATGATTGTGATTGTATAGTAGTAATTGTATGATTGAGGTCGTATGATTGTGATTGTATGATTGTGATTCAATGATTGTGAGTGTATGATTGTGATTGTATGATCGCGATTGTATGATTGGGATTGTATGATTGTGATGTATGATAGTGTTAGGGAGATTGTAATTGTATGATTGCGATTTTATGATTGTGATTGTATGTTCGTGATCGTATGATTGTGATTGTATGATTGCGATCGTATGATAAGGATCGTATGATTGTGATCGTATAATTGTGATTGTATGATAGAAATTGTATGATTGTGATCGTATGATTGTGATTCTATGATTGTGATCGTTTGATTGTGGTTGTATAATTATGGTTCTATTATTGTGATTGTATTATTGTTCTTGTATGATTATGATCGTATGATTGTAATTGCATGATTGTGATTGTATGATTGTGATTGTGTGATTGTGATCATATGGTTGTGATTGTTCGATTGCGGTTGTACGATTGTGATTGTATTATTGTGATTGTATGATTGTGATTGTATGATTGTGATTGTATGATTGTCATGGTATGATTGTGATTGTATGATTGTGATTGTATGATTGCGATTTTATGATTGTGATTGTATGATTGTGATTGTATGATTGTGATTGTATGATTGTGATTCTATGATTGTGATTCTATGATTGTGATTGTATGATTGTGATTGTATGCTGGCGACTGTATTATTGTGATTGTATGATTGTGATTGTATGATTGTGATTGTATGATTGTGATTGTATGATTGTGATTGTATGATTGAGATTGTATGATTGTGATTGTATGATTGTGATTGTATGATTTTAATTGTATGATTGTGATTGTATGATTGTGATTGTATGATTGCCATCGTATGATTGTGATTGTTTGATTGCAATTGCATGATTGTGATTGTATGATTGTGATTGTATGATTTTGATTGTATGATTGTTATAGTATGATTGTGATTGTATAGTAGTAATTGTATGATTGAGGTCGTATGATTGTGATTGTATGATTGTGATTCAATGATTGTGAGTGTATGATTGTGATTGTATGATCGCGATTGTATGATTGGGATTGTATGATTGTGATGTATGATAGTGTTAGGGAGATTGTAATTGTATGATTGCGATTTTATGATTGTGATTGTATGTTCGTGATCGTATGATTGTGATTGTATGATTGCGATCGTATGATTAGGATCGTATGATTGTGATCGTATAATTGTGATTGTATGATAGAAATTGTATGATTGTGATCGTATGATTGTGATTCTATGATTGTGATCGTTTGATTGTGGTTGTATAATTATGGTTCTATTATTGTGATTGTATTATTGTTCTTGTATGATTATGATCGTATGATTGTAATTGCATGATTGTGATTGTATGATTGTGATTGTGTGATTGTGATCATATGGTTGTGATTGTTCGATTGCGGTTGTACGATTGTGATTGTATTATTGTGATTGTATGATTGTGATTGTATGATTGTGATTGTATGATTGTCATGGTATGATTGTGATTGTATGATTGTGATTGTATGATTGTGATTTTATGATTGTGATTGTATGATTGTGATTGTATGCTTGCGATTGTATGATTGTGATTGTCTGATTGTTTTTGTATGATTGTGATTGTGTAGAAGTAATTGTATGATTGTGATCGTATGATTGTGATTGTATGATTGTGCCTGTATGATTGTGATGGTATGATTGGGATTGTATGATTGCGATTGTATGATTGCAATTTTATGAGTGTGACTATATGATTATGATTGTATGATTGCGATTGTATGATTGTGATTATATGATTGTGATTGAATGATTGTGAGTGTATGATTCTGATTGTATGATTGCGATTGCATGATTGGGATGTATGATTGTGTTTAGGAGACTGTACTTGTATGATTGCGATTTTATGATTGTGATTGTATGATTGTGATCGTATGATTGTGATCGTATGATTGTGATCGTATGATTGTGATCGTATGATTGTGATTCTATGATTGTGATTCTATGATTGTGATTGTATGATTGTGATTGTATGACTCTGATTGTATGCTGGCGTCTGTATTATTGTGCTTGTATGATTGTGATTGTATGATTGTGATTGTATGATTGTGATTGTATGATTGTGATTGTATGATTGTGATTGTATGATTGTGATTGTATGATTGTGATTGTATGATTGTGATTTTATGATTGTGATTGTATGATTGTGATTGTATGGTTGTATTTGGGAGATTGTAATTGAATGGTTGCGATTTTATGATTGCGATTGTATGATTGCGATCGTATGATTGTGGTTGTATGATTGCGATCGCATGATTGTGATCGTTTGATTGTGGTTGTATAATTATGGTTCTATTATTGTGATTGTATTATTGTTCTTGTATGATTATGATCGTATGATTGTAATTGCATGATTGTGATTATATGATTGTGATTGTGTGATTGTGATCGTATGGTTGTTATTGTATGATTGTGATTGTATGATTGTGATTGTATGATTGTGATTGTATGATTGTGATTGTATGATTGTGATTGTATGATTGTGATTGTATGATTGTGATTGTATGATTGTGATTGTATGATTGTGATTGTATGATTGTGATTGTATGATTGTGATTGCATGATTGTGATTGTATGATTGTGATTGTATGATTTTGATTGTATGATTGTTATAGTATGATTGTGATTGCATGATTGTGATTGTATGATTGTATTTATGTGATTGTAATTGTATGATTGTGATTGTATGCTTGCGATTGTATGATTGTGATTGCATGATTGTGATTGTATGATTGCATTTATGTGATTGTAATTGTATGATTGCGATTGTATGATTGTGATTGTATGATTGTGATTGTATGCTTGCGATTGTATGATTGTGATTGTATGATTGTTTTTGTATGATTGTGATTGTATAGTAGTAATTGTATGATTGTGATCGTATGATTGTGATTGTATGATTGTGTTTGAATGATTGTGAGTGTATGATTGTGATTGTATGATTGTGATTGTATGATTGTGATTGTACGATTGTGATTGTAAGATTGCGAGTGTATGATTGTCATGGTATGATTGTGATTGTATGATTGCGATTGTATGATTGCAATTTTATGAGTGTGATTGAAATGATTATGATTGTATGATTGTGATTGTATGATTGTGATTGCATGATTGTGATTGTATGATTGTGATCGTATGATTGTCATCGTATGATTGCGATTGTATGATTTTGATTGTATGAATGTGATTGTATGATTGTCATTGTATGTTTGTGATCGTATGATTGTGATTCTATGATTGTGATCGTTTGATTGTGGTTGTATAATTATGGTTCTATTATTGTGATTGTATGATTGCGATTGTATGATTATGATTGTATGATTGCGATCGTGTGATTGTGATTGTTTGATTGCAATTGCATGATTGTGATTGTATTATTGTGATTGCATGATTGTTTTTGTATGATTATGATTGTATGATTGTGATGGTATGATTGGGATTGTATGATTGCGATTGTATGATTGCAATTTTATGAGTGTGATTATATGATTATGATTGTATGATTGCGATTGTATGATTGTGATTGAATGATTGTGATTGTATGCTTGCGATTGTATGATTGTGATTGTATGATTGTTTTTGTATGATTGTGATTGTATAGTAGTAATTGTATGATTGTGATTGTATGATTGTGATTCTATGATTGTGATTCTATGATTGTGATTGTATGACTGTGATTGTATGCTGGCGACTGTATTATTGTGATTGTATGATTGTGATTGTATGATTGTGATTGTATGATTGTGATTGTATGATTGTGATTGTATGATTGAGATTGTATGATTGTGATTGTATGATTTTAATTGTATGATTGTGATTGTATGATTGTGATTGTATGATTGCGATTGTATGATTGTGATTGTATGATTGTGATTGTATGATTGTGATTGAATGATTGTGAGTGTATGATTGGGATTGTATGATTGCGATCGTAGGATTGTGATTGTTGAACTGCGATTGTATGATTGTGATTGTATGATTGTGATTGTATGATTTTGATTGAATGATTGTTGTAGTATGTTTGTGATTGTATGATTGCGATTGTATGATTGTATTTGAGTGATTGTAATTGTATGATTGCGATTGTATGATTGTGATAGTATGCTTGCGATTGTATGATTGTGATTGTACGATTTTTTTTGTATGATTGTGATTCTATAGTAGTAATTGTATGATTGTGATCGTATGATTGTGATTGTATGATACTGATTGAATGATTGTGAGTGTATGATTGTGATTGTATGATTGTATTTGGGTGATTGTAATTGTATGATTGCGATTTTATGATTGTGATTGTATGATTGTGATTCTATGATTGTGATTGTATGATTGTGATTGTGTGATTGTGATTGTATGATTGTGATTGTATGATTGTGATTGTATGATTGCGATCGTATGATTGTGATTGTTTGATTGCAATTGCATGATTGTGATTGTATGATTGTGATTGTATGATTTTGATTGTATGATTGTTATAGTATGATTGTGATTGTATAGTAGTAATTGTATGATTGAGGTCGTATGATTGCGATTGTATGATTGTGATTCAATGATTGTGAGTGTATGATTGTGATTGTATGATCGCGATTGTATGATTGGGATTGTATGATTGTGATGTATGATAGTGTTTAGGAGATTGTAATTGTATGATTGCGATTTTATGATTGTGATTGTATGTTCGTGATCGTATGATTGTGATTGTATGATTGCGATCGTATGATTAGGATCGTATGATTGTGATCGTATAATTGTGATTGTATGATAGAAATTGTATGATTGTGATCGTATGATTGTGATTCTATGATTGTGATCGTTTGATTGTGGTTGTATAATTATGGTTCTATTATTGTGATTGTATTATTGTTCTTGTATGATTATGATCGTATGATTGTAATTGCATGATTGTGATTGTATGATTGTGATTGTATGATTGTGATGGTATGATTGGGATTGTATGATTGTGATTGTATGATTGTGATTATAGGATTGTGATTGTATGCTTGCGATTGTATGATTGTGATTGTCTGATTGTTTTTGTATGATTGTGATTGTATAGTAGTAATTGTATGATTGTGATCGTATGATTGTGATTGTATGATTGTGATTGAATGATTGTGAGTGTATGATTCTGATTGTATGATTGCGATTGCATGATTGGGATGTATGATTGTGTTTAGGAGACTGTACTTGTATGATTGCGATTTTATGATTGTGATTGTATGATTGTGATCGTATGATTGTGATCGTATGATTGTGATCGTATGATTGTGATTCTATGATTGTGATTCTATGATTGTGATTGTATGATTGTGATTGTATGACAGTGATTGTATGCTGGCGTCTGTATTATTGTGCTTGTATGATTGTGATTGTATGATTGTGATTGTATGATTGTGATTGTATGATTGTGATTGTATGATTGTGATTGTATGATTGTGATTGTATGATTGTGATTGTATGATTGTGATTGTATGATTGTGATTGTATGATTGTGATTGTATGATTGTGATTGTATGATTGTGATTGTATGATTGTGATTTTATAATTGTGATTGTATGATTGTGATTGTATGGTTGTATTTGGGAGATTGTAATTGAATGGTTGCGATTTTATGATTGCGATTGTATGATTGCGATCGTATGATTGTGGTTGTATGATTGCGATCGTATGATTGTGATCGTTTGATTGTGGTTGTATAATTATGGTTCTATTATTGTGATTGTATTATTGTTCTTGTATGATTATGATCGTATGATTGTAATTGCATGATTGTGATTATATGATTTTGATTGTGTGATTGTGATCGTATGGTTGTGATAGTTCGATTGCGATTGTACGTTTGTGATTGTATTATTGTGATTGTATGATTGTGATTGTATGATTGTGATTGTATGATTGTGATTGTATGATTGCGATTGTATGATTGTGATTGTATGATTTTTTTTGTATGATTGTGATTCTACAGTAGTAATTGCATGATTGTGATCGCATGATTGTGATTGTATGATACTGATTGAATGATTGTGAGTGTATGATTGTGATTGTATGATTGTATTTGGGTGATTGTAATTGTATGATTGCGATTTTATGATTGTGGTTGTATGATTGTGATTCTATGATTGTGATTGTATGATTGCGATTGTATCATTGTGATTGAATGATTGTGAGTGTATGATTGTGATTGTATGATTGTGATTGTATGATTGTGATTGTATGATTGTTATTGTATGATTGTGATTGTATGATTGTGATTGTATGATTGTGATTGTATGATTGTGATTGTATGATTGTGATTGTATGATTGTGATTGTATGATTGTGATTGTATGATTGTGATTGTATGATTGTGATTGTATGATTGTGATTGCATGATTGTGATTGTATGATTGTGATTGTATGATTTTGATTGTATGATTGTTATAGTATGATTGTGATTGCATGATTGTGATTGTATGATTGTATTTATGTGATTGTAATTGTATGATTGTGATTGTATGCTTGCGATTGTATGATTGTGATTGTATGATTGCATTTATGTGATTGTAATTGTATGATTGCGATTGTATGATTGTGATTGTATGATTGTGATTGTATGCTTGCGATTGTATGATTGTGATTGTATGATTGTGATTGTACGATTGTGATTGTAAGATTGCGAGTGTATGATTGTCATGGTATGATTGTGATTGTATGATTGCGATTGTATGATTGCAATTTTATGAGTGTGATTGATATGATTATGATTGTATGATTGTGATTGTATGATTGTGTTTGAATGATTGCGAGTGTATGATTGTGATTGTATGATTGTGATTGTATGATTGTGATTGTACGATTGTGATTGTAAGATTGCGAGTGTATGATTGTCATGGTATGATTGTGATTGCATGATTGTGATTGTATGATTGTGATCGTATGATTGTCATCGTATGATTGCGATTGTATGATTTTGATTGTATGAATGTGATTGTATGATTGTCATTGTATGTTTGTGATCGTATGATTGTGATTGTATGATTGCGATCGTATGATTAGTATCGTATGATTGTGATCGTATGATTGTGATTCTATGATTGTGATCGTTTGATTGTGGTTGTATAATTATGGTTCTATTATTGTGATTGTATGATTGCGATTGTATGATTGTGATTGTATGATTGCGATCGTGTGATTGTGATTGTTTGATTGCAATTGCATGATTGTGATTGTATTATTGTGATTGCATGATTGTTTTTGTATGATTATGATTGTATGATTGTGATGGTATGATTGGGATTGTATGATTGCGATTGTATGATTGCAATTTTATGAGTGTGATTATATGATTATGATTGTATGATTGCGATTGTATGATTGTGATTGAATGATTGTGATTGTATGCTTGCGATTGTATGATTGTGATTGTATGATTGTTTTTGTATGATTGTGATTGTATAGTAGTAATTGTATGATTGTGATCGCATGATTGTGATTGTATGATTGTGATTGAATGATTGTGAGTGTATGATTCTGATTGTATGATTGCGATTGCATGATTGGGATGTATGATTTTGTTTAGGAGATTGTAATTGTATGATTGCGATTTTATGATTGTGATTGTATGATTGTGATCGGATGATCGTGATCGTATGATTGTGATCGTATGATTGTGATTCTATGATTGTGATTCTGTGATTGTGTTTGTATGATTGTGATTTTATGATTGTGATTGTATGATTGTGATTGTATGATTGTGATTGTATGATTGTGGTTGTATGCTGGCGACTGTATTATTGTGATTGTATGATTGTGATTGTATGATTGTGATTGTATGATTGTGATTGTATGATTGTGATTGTATGATTGTGATTGTATGATTGTGATTGTATGATTGTGATTGTATGATTGTGATTGTATGATTGAGATTGTATGATTGTGATTGTATGATTGTGATTGTATGATTTTAATTGTATGATTGTGATTGTATGATTGTGATTGTATGATTGCCATCGTATGATTGTGATTGTTTGATTGCAATTGCATGATTGTGATTGTATGATTGTGATTGTATGATTTTGATTGTATGATTGTTATAGTATGATTGTGATTGTATAGTAGTAATTGTATGATTGAGGTCGTATGATTGTGATTGTATGATTGTGATTCAATGATTGTGAGTGCATGATTGTGATTGTATGATCGCGATTGTATGATTGGGATTGTATGATTGTGATGTATGATAGTGTTTAGGAGATTGTAATTGTATGATTGCGATTTTATGATTGTGATTGTATGTTCGTGATCGTATGATTGTGATTGTATGATTGCGATCGTATGATTAGGATCGTATGATTGTGATCGTATAATTGTGATTGTATGATAGAAATTGTATGATTGTGATCGTATGATTGTGATTCTATGATTGTGATCGTTTGATTGTGGTTGTATAATTATGGTTCTATTATTGTGATTGTATTATTGTTCTTGTATGATTATGATCGTATGATTGTAATTGCATGATTGTGATTGTATGATTGTGATTGTGTGATTGTGATCATATGGTTGTGATTGTTCGATTGCGGTTGTACGATTGTGATTGTATTATTGTGATTGTATGATTGTGATTGTATGATTGTGATTGTATGATTGTCATGGTATGATTGTGATTGTATGATTGTGATTGTATGATTGTGATTGTATGATTGTGATTTTATGATTGTGATTGTATGATTGTGATTGTATGCTTGCGATTGTATGATTGTGATTGTCTGATTGTTTTTGTATGATTGTGATTGTATAGTAGTAATTGTATGATTGTGATCGTATGATTGTGATTGTATGATTGTGCCTGTATGATTGTGATGGTATGATTGGGATTGTATGATTGCGATTGTATGATTGCAATTTTATGAGTGTGACTATATGATTATGATTGTATGATTGCGATTGTATGATTGTGATTATATGATTGTGATTGTGTGCTTGCGATTGTATGATTGTGATTGTCTGATTGTTTTTGTATGATTGTGATTGTATAGTAGTAATTGTATGATTGTGATCGTATGATTGTGATTGTATGATTGTGATTGAATGATTGTGAGTGTATGATTCTGATTGTATGATTGCGATTGCATGATTGGGATGTATGATTGTGTTTAGGAGACTGTACTTGTATGATTGCGATTTTATGATTGTGATTGTATGATTGTGATCGTATGATTGTGATCGTATGATTGTGATCGTATGATTGTGATTCTATGATTGTGATTCTAAGATTGTGATTGTATGATTGTGATTGTATGACTGTGATTGTATGCTGGCGTCTGTATTATTGTGCTTGTATGATTGTGATTGTATGATTGTGATTGTATGATTGTGATTGTATGATTGTGATTGTATGATTGTGATTGTATGATTGTGATTGTATGATTGTGATTGTATGATTGTGATTGTATGATTGTGATTGTATGATTGTGATTTTATGATTGTGATTGTATGATTGTGATTGTATGGTTGTATTTGGGAGATTGTAATTGAATGGTTGCGATTTTATGATTGCGATTGTATGATTGCGATCGTATGATTGTGGTTGTATGATTGCGATCGTATGATTGTGATCGTTTGATTGTGGTTGTATAATTATGGTTCTATTATTGTGATTGTATTATTGTTCTTGTATGATTATGATCGTATGATTGTAATTGCATGATTGTGATTATATGATTGTGATTGTGTGATTGTGATCGTATGGTTGTTATTGTATGATTGTGATTGTATGATTGTGATTGTATGATTGTGATTGTATGATTGTGATTGTATGATTGTGATTGTATGATTGTGATTGTATGATTGTGATTGTATGATTGTGATTGTATGATTGTGATTGTATGATTGTGATTGTATGATTGTGATTGTATGATTGTGATTGTATGATTGTGATTGCATGATTGTGATTGTATGATTGTGATTGTATGATTTTGATTGTATGATTGTTATAGTATGATTGTGATTGCATGATTGTGATTGTATGATTGTATTTATGTGATTGCAATTGTATGATTGTGATTGTATGCTTGCGATTGTATGATTGTGATTGCATGATTGTGATTGTATGATTGCATTTATGTGATTGTAATTGTATGATTGCGATTGTATGATTGTGATTGTATGATTGTGATTGTATGCTTGCGATTGTATGATTGTGATTGTATGATTGTTTTTGTATGATTGTGATTGTATAGTAGTAATTGTATGATTGTGATCGTATGATTGTGATTGTATGATTGTGTTTGAATGATTGTGAGTGTATGATTGTGATTGTATGATTGCGATTGTATGATTGTGATTGTACGATTGTGATTGTAAGATTGCGAGTGTATGATTGTCATGGTATGATTGTGATTGTATGATTGCGATTGTATGATTGCAATTTTATGAGTGTGATTGATATGATTATGATTGTATGATTGTGATTGTATGATTGTGATTGCATGATTGTGATTGTATGATTGTGATCGTATGATTGTCATCGTATGATTGCGATTGTATGATTTTGATTGTATGAATGTGATTGTATGATTGTCATTGTATGTTTGTGATCGTATGATTGTGATTGTATGATTGCGATCGTATGATTAGTATCGTATGATTGTGATCGTATGATTGTGATTCTATGATTGTGATCGTTTGATTGTGGTTGTATAATTATGGTTCTATTATTGTGATTGTATGATTGCGATTGTATGATTGTGATTGTATGATTGCGATCGTGTGATTGTGATTGTTTGATTGCAATTGCATGATTGTGGTTGTATTATTGTGATTGCATGATTGGGATGTATGATTGTGTTTAGGAGATTGTAATTGTATGATTGCGATTTTATGATTGTGATTGTATGATTGTGATCGGATGATCGTGATCGTATGATTGTGATCGTATGATTGTGATTCTATGATTGTGATTCTATGATTGTGTTTGTACGATTGTGATTTTATGATTGTGATTGTATGATTGTGATTGTATGATTGTGATTGTATGATTGTGGTTGTATGCTGGCGACTGTATTATTGTGATTGTATGATTGTGATTGTATGATTGTGATTGTATGATTGTGATTGTATGATTGTGATTGTATGATTGTGATTGTATGATTGTGATTGTATGATTGTGATTTTATGATTGTGATTGTATGATTGTGATTGTATGATTGTGATTGTATGATTGTGATTGTATGCTGGCGACTGTATTATTGCGATTGTATGATTGTGATTGTATGATTTTGATTGTATGATTGTTGTAGTATGTTTGTGATTGTATGATTGCGATTGTATGATTGTATTTGAGTGATTGTAATTGTATGATTGCGATTGTATGATTGTGATAGTATGCTTGCGATTGTATGATTGTGATTGTACTATTTTTTTTGTATGATTGTGATTCTATAGTAATAATTGTATGATTGTGATCGTATGATTGTGATTGTATGATACTGGTTGAATGATTGTGAGTGTATGATTGTGATTGTATGATTGTATTTGGGTGATTGTAATTGTATGATTGCGATTTTATGATTGTGATTGTATGATTGTGATTCTATGATTGTGATTGTATGATTGCGATTGTATCATTGTGATTGAATGATTGTGAGTGTATGATTGTGATTGTATGATTGTGATTGTATGATTGTGATTGTATGATTGTGATTATATGATTGTGATTGTATGATTGTTATTGTATGATTGTGATTGTATGATTGTGATTGTATGATTGTTTTTGTATGATTATGATTGTATGATTGTGATTGTATGATTGTGCTTGTATGATTGTGATGGTATGATTGGGATTGTATGATTGCGATTGTATGATTGCAATTTTATGAGTGTGATTATATGATTATGATTGTATGATTGCGATTGTATGATTGTGATTGAATGATTGTGATTGTATGCTTGCGATTGTATGATTGTGATTGTATGATTGTTTTTGTATGATTGTGATTGTATAGTAGTAATTGTATGATTGTGATCGTATGATTGTGATTGTATGATTGTGATTGAATGATTGTGAGTGTATGATTCTGATTGTATGATTGTGCTTGTATGATTGTGATGGTATGATTGGGATTGTATGATTGCGATTGTATGATTGCAATTTTATGAGTGTGATTATATGATTATGATTGTATGATTGCGATTGTATGATTGTGATTGAATGATTGTGATTGTATGCTTGCGATTGTATGATTGTGATTGTATGATTGTTTTTGTATGATTGTGATTGTATAGTAGTAATTGTATGATTGTGATTGTATGATTGTGATTGTATGATTGTGATTGTGTGATTCTGATCGTATGGTTGTGATTGTTCGATTGCGATTGTACGATTGTGATTGTATTATTGTGATTG
Source organism: Megachile rotundata (assembly GCF_050947335.1). Taxonomy (NCBI): domain Eukaryota; kingdom Metazoa; phylum Arthropoda; class Insecta; order Hymenoptera; family Megachilidae; genus Megachile; species Megachile rotundata. The sequence continues at coordinate 296,651 of NW_027473375.1, read as the reverse complement.
CATGATTGTTTTTGTATGATTATGTTTGTATGATTGTGATTGTATGATTGTGCCTGTATGATTGTGATGGTATGATTGGGATTGTATGATTGCGATTGTATGATTGCAATTTTATGAGTGTGACTATATGATTATGATTGTATGATTGCGATTGTATGCTGGCGACTGTATTATTGTGATTGTATGATTGTGAGTGTATGATTCTGATTGTATGATTGCGAATGCATGATTGGGATGTATGATTGTGTTTAGGAGATTGTAATTGTATGCTTGCGATTGTATGATTGTGATTGTCTGATTGTTTTTGTATGATTGTGATTGTATAGTAGTAATTGTATGATTGTGATCGTATGATTGTGATTGTATGATTGTGCCTGTATGATTGTGATGGTATGATTGGGATTGTATGATTGCGATTGTATGATTGCAATTTTATGAGTGTGACTATATGATTATGATTGTATGATTGCGATTGTATGATTGTGATTATATGATTGTGATTGTATGCTTGCGATTGTATGATTGTGATTGTCTGATTGTTTTTGTATGATTGTGATTGTATAGTAGTAATTGTATGATTGTGATCGTATGATTGTGATTGTATGATTGTGATTGAATGATTGTGAGTGTATGATTCTGATTGTATGATTGCGATTGCATGATTGGGATGTATGATTGTGTTTAGGAGACTGTACTTGTATGATTGCGATTTTATGATTGTGATTGTATGATTGTGATCGTATGATTGTGATCGTATGATTGTGATCGTATGATTGTGATTCTATGATTGTGATTCTATGATTGTGATTGTATGATTGTGATTGTATGACTGTGATTGTATGCTGGCGTCTGTATTATTGTGCTTGTATGATTGTGATTGTATGATTGTGATTGTATGATTGTGATTGTATGATTGTGATTGTATGATTGTGATTGTATGATTGTGATTGTATGATTGTGATTGTATGATTGTGATTGTATGATTGTGATTGTATGATTGTGATTTTATGATTGTGATTGTATGATTGTGATTGTATGGTTGTATTTGGGAGATTGTAATTGAATGGTTGCGATTTTATGATTGCGATTGTATGATTGCGATCGTATGATTGTGGTTGTATGATTGCGATCGTATGATTGTGATCGTTTGATTGTGGTTGTATAATTATGGTTCTATTATTGTGATTGTATTATTGTTCTTGTATGATTATGATCGTATGATTGTAATTGCATGATTGTGATTATATGATTGTGATTGTGTGATTGTGATCGTATGGTTGTTATTGTATGATTGTGATTGTATGATTGTGATTGTATGATTGTGATTGTATGATTGTGATTGTATGATTGTGATTGTATGATTGTGATTGTATGATTGTGATTGTATGATTGTGATTGTATGATTGTGATTGTATGATTGTGATTGTATGATTGTGATTGTATGATTGTGATTGTATGATTGTGATTGCATGATTGTGATTGTATGATTGTGATTGTATGATTTTGATTGTATGATTGTTATAGTATGATTGTGATTGCATGATTGTGATTGTATGATTGTATTTATGTGATTGCAATTGTATGATTGTGATTGTATGCTTGCGATTGTATGATTGTGATTGCATGATTGTGATTGTATGATTGCATTTATGTGATTGTAATTGTATGATTGCGATTGTATGATTGTGATTGTATGATTGTGATTGTATGCTTGCGATTGTATGATTGTGATTGTATGATTGTTTTTGTATGATTGTGATTGTATAGTAGTAATTGTATGATTGTGATCGTATGATTGTGATTGTATGATTGTGTTTGAATGATTGTGAGTGTATGATTGTGATTGTATGATTGCGATTGTATGATTGTGATTGTACGATTGTGATTGTAAGATTGCGAGTGTATGATTGTCATGGTATGATTGTGATTGTATGATTGCGATTGTATGATTGCAATTTTATGAGTGTGATTGATATGATTATGATTGTATGATTGTGATTGTATGATTGTGATTGCATGATTGTGATTGTATGATTGTGATCGTATGATTGTCATCGTATGATTGCGATTGTATGATTTTGATTGTATGAATGTGATTGTATGATTGTCATTGTATGTTTGTGATCGTATGATTGTGATTGTATGATTGCGATCGTATGATTAGTATCGTATGATTGTGATCGTATGATTGTGATTCTATGATTGTGATCGTTTGATTGTGGTTGTATAATTATGGTTCTATTATTGTGATTGTATGATTGCGATTGTATGATTGTGATTGTATGATTGCGATCGTGTGATTGTGATTGTTTGATTGCAATTGCATGATTGTGGTTGTATTATTGTGATTGCATGATTGGGATGTATGATTGTGTTTAGGAGATTGTAATTGTATGATTGCGATTTTATGATTGTGATTGTATGATTGTGATCGGATGATCGTGATCGTATGATTGTGATCGTATGATTGTGATTCTATGATTGTGATTCTATGATTGTGTTTGTACGATTGTGATTTTATGATTGTGATTGTATGATTGTGATTGTATGATTGTGATTGTATGATTGTGGTTGTATGCTGGCGACTGTATTATTGTGATTGTATGATTGTGATTGTATGATTGTGATTGTATGATTGTGATTGTATGATTGTGATTGTATGATTGTGATTGTATGATTGTGATTGTATGATTGTGATTGTATGATTGTGATTGTATGATTGTGATTTTATGATTGTGATTGTATGATTGTGATTGTATGATTGTGATTGTATGATTGTGATTGTATGCTGGCGACTGTATTATTGCGATTGTATGATTGTGATTGTATGATTTTGATTGTATGATTGTTGTAGTATGTTTGTGATTGTATGATTGCGATTGTATGATTGTATTTGAGTGATTGTAATTGTATGATTGCGATTGTATGATTGTGATAGTATGCTTGCGATTGTATGATTGTGATTGTACTATTTTTTTTGTATGATTGTGATTCTATAGTAGTAATTGTATGATTGTGATCGTATGATTGTGATTGTATGATACTGGTTGAATGATTGTGAGTGTATGATTGTGATTGTATGATTGTATTTGGGTGATTGTAATTGTATGATTGCGATTTTATGATTGTGATTGTATGATTGTGATTCTATGATTGTGATTGTATGATTGCGATTGTATCATTGTGATTGAATGATTGTGAGTGTATGATTGTGATTGTATGATTGTGATTGTATGATTGTGATTGTATGATTGTGATTATATGATTGTGATTGTATGATTGTTATTGTATGATTGTGATTGTATGATTGTGATTGTATGATTGTTTTTGTATGATTATGATTGTATGATTGTGATTGTATGATTGTGCTTGTATGATTGTGATGGTATGATTGGGATTGTATGATTGCGATTGTATGATTGCAATTTTATGAGTGTGATTATATGATTATGATTGTATGATTGCGATTGTATGATTGTGATTGAATGATTGTGATTGTATGCTTGCGATTGTATGATTGTGATTGTATGATTGTTTTTGTATGATTGTGATTGTATAGTAGTAATTGTATGATTGTGATCGTATGATTGTGATTGTATGATTGTGATTGAATGATTGTGAGTGTATGATTCTGATTGTATGATTGTGCTTGTATGATTGTGATGGTATGATTGGGATTGTATGATTGCGATTGTATGATTGCAATTTTATGAGTGTGATTATATGATTATGATTGTATGATTGCGATTGTATGATTGTGATTGAATGATTGTGATTGTATGCTTGCGATTGTATGATTGTGATTGTATGATTGTTTTTGTATGATTGTGATTGTATAGTAGTAATTGTATGATTGTGATCGTATGATTGTGATTGTATGATTGTGATTGAATGATTGTGAGTGTATGATTCTGATTGTATGATTGCGATTGCATGATTGGGATGTATGATTGTGTTTAGGAGATTCTAATTGTATGATTGCGATTTTATGATTGTGATTGCATGATTGTGATCGGATGATTGTGATCGTATGATTGTGATCGTATGATTGTGATTCTATGATTGTGATTCTATGATTGTGATTGTATGATTGTGATTGTATGATTGTAATTGTATGCTGGCGACTGTATTATTGTGATTGTATGATTGTGATTGTATGATTGTGATTGTATGATGGTGATTGTATGATTGTGATTTTATGATTGTGATTGTATGATTGTGATTGTATGATTGTGATTGTATGATTGTGATTGTATGATTGTGATTGTATCATTGTGATTGAATGATTGTGAGCGTATGATTGTGATTGTATGATTGCGACCGTATGATTGTGATTGTTTGATTGCAAATGTATGATTGCGATTGTATGATTGTGATTGTATGATTGTGATTGTATGATGGTGATTGTATGATTGTGATTGTACGATTGTGATTGTAAGATTGCGAGTGTATGATTGTGATTGTATGATTGTGGTTCTGTGATTCTGATCGTATGGTTGTGATTGTTCGATTGCGATTGTACGATTGTGACTGTATTATTGTGATTGCATGATTGTTTTTGTATGATTATGATTGTATGATTGTGATTGTATGACTGTGCCTGTATGATTGTGATGGTATGATTGGGATTGTATGATTGCGATTGTATGATTGCAATTTTATGAGTGTGACTATATGATTATGATTGTATGATTGCGATTGTATGCTGGCGACTGTATTATTGTGATTGTATGATTGTGAGTGTATGATTCTGATTGTATGATTGCGAATGCATGATTGGGATGTATGATTGTGTTTAGGAGATTGTAATTGTATGATTGCGATTTTATGATTGTGATTGTATGATTGTGATCGGATGATTGTGATCGTATGATTGTGACCGTATGATTGTGATTCTATGATTGTGTTTGTATGATTGTGATTGTATGATTGTGATTGTATGATTGTGATTGTATGATTGTGATTGTATCATTGTGATTGAATGATTGTGAGCGTATGATTGTGATTGTATGATTGCGACCGTATGATTGTGATTGTTTGATTGCAAATGTATGATTGCGATTGTATGATTGTGATTGTATGATTGTGATTGTATGATGGTGATTGTATGATTGTGATTGTACGATTGTGATTGTAAGATTGCGAGTGTATGATTGTGATTGTATGATTGTGGTTGTGTGATTCTGATCGTATGGTTGTGATTGTTCGATTGCGATTGTACGATTGTGACTGTATTATTGTGATTGCATGATTGTTTTTGTATGATTATGATTGTATGATTGTGATTGTATGACTGTGCCTGTATGATTGTGATGGTATGATTGGGATTGTATGATTGCGATTGTATGATTGCAATTTTATGAGTGTGACTATATGATTATGATTGTATGATTGCGATTGTATGCTGGCGACTGTATTATTGTGATTGTATGATTGTGAGTGTATGATTCTGATTGTATGATTGCGAATGCATGATTGGGATGTATGATTGTGTTTAGGAGATTGTAATTGTATGATTGCGATTTTATGATTGTGATTGTATGATTGTGATCGGATGATTGTGATCGTATGATTGTGACCGTATGATTGTGATTCTATGATTGTGTTTGTATGATTGTGATTGTATGCTGGCGACTGTATTATTGTGATTGTATGATTGTGATTCTATGGTTGTGATTCTATGATTGTGATTGTATGATTGTGATTGTATGCTGGCGACTGTATTATTGTGATTGTATGATTGTGATTGTATGATTGGGATTGTATGATTGTGATTGTATGATTGTGATTGTATGATTGTGATTGTATGATTGTGATTTTATGATTGTGATTGTATGATTGTGATTGTATGATTGTGATTGTATGATTGTGATTCTATGATTGTGATTGTATGATTGTGATTGTATGATTGTGATTGTATGATTGTGATTGTATGATTGTGATTGTATGATTGTGATTGTATGATTGTGATTGTATGATTGTGATTGTGTGATTCTGATCGTATGGTTGTGATTGTTCGATTGCGATTGTACGATTGTGATTGTATTATTGTGATTGCATGATTGTTTTTGTATGATTATGTTTGTATGATTGTGATTGTATGATTGTGCCTGTATGATTGTGATGGTATGATTGGGATTGTATGATTGCGATTGTATGATTGCAATTTTATGAGTGTGACTATATGATTATGATTGTATGATTGCGATTGTATGCTGGCGACTGTATTATTGTGATTGTATGATTGTGAGTGTATGATTCTGATTGTATGATTGCGAATGCATGATTGGGATGTATGATTGTGTTTAGGAGATTGTAATTGTATGCTTGCGATTGTATGATTGTGATTGTCTGATTGTTTTTGTATGATTGTGATTGTATAGTAGTAATTGTATGATTGTGATCGTATGATTGTGATTGTATGATTGTGCCTGTATGATTGTGATGGTATGATTGGGATTGTATGATTGCGATTGTATGATTGCAATTTTATGAGTGTGACTATATGATTATGATTGTATGATTGCGATTGTATGATTGTGATTATATGATTGTGATTGTATGCTTGCGATTGTATGATTGTGATTGTCTGATTGTTTTTGTATGATTGTGATTGTATAGTAGTAATTGTATGATTGTGATCGTATGATTGTGATTGTATGATTGTGATTGAATGATTGTGAGTGTATGATTCTGATTGTATGATTGCGATTGCATGATTGGGATGTATGATTGTGTTTAGGAGACTGTACTTGTATGATTGCGATTTTATGATTGTGATTGTATGATTGTGATCGTATGATTGTGATCGTATGATTGTGATCGTATGATTGTGATTCTATGATTGTGATTCTATGATTGTGATTGTATGATTGTGATTGTATGACTGTGATTGTATGCTGGCGTCTGTATTATTGTGCTTGTATGATTGTGATTGTATGATTGTGATTGTATGATTGTGATTGTATGATTGTGATTGTATGATTGTGATTGTATGATTGTGATTGTATGATTGTGATTGTATGATTGTGATTTTATGATTGTGATTGTATGATTGTGATTGTATGGTTGTATTTGGGAGATTGTAATTGAATGGTTGCGATTTTATGATTGCGATTGTATGATTGCGATCGTATGATTGTGGTTGTATGATTGCGATCGTATGATTGTGATCGTTTGATTGTGGTTGTATAATTATGGTTCTATTATTGTGATTGTATTATTGTTCTTGTATGATTATGATCGTATGATTGTAATTGCATGATTGTGATTATATGATTGTGATTGTGTGATTGTGATCGTATGGTTGTTATTGTATGATTGTGATTGTATGATTGTGATTGTATGATTGTGATTGTATGATTGTGATTGTATGATTGTGATTGTATGATTGTGATTGTATGATTGTGATTGTATGATTGTGATTGTATGATTGTGATTGTATGATTGTGATTGCATGATTGTGATTGTATGATTGTGATTGTATGATTTTGATTGTATGATTGTTATAGTATGATTGTGATTGCATGATTGTGATTGTATGATTGTATTTATGTGATTGCAATTGTATGATTGTGATTGTATGCTTGCGATTGTATGATTGTGATTGCATGATTGTGATTGTATGATTGCATTTATGTGATTGTAATTGTATGATTGCGATTGTATGATTGTGATTGTATGATTGTGATTGTATGCTTGCGATTGTATGATTGTGATTGTATGATTGTTTTTGTATGATTGTGATTGTATAGTAGTAATTGTATGATTGTGATCGTATGATTGTGATTGTATGATTGTGTTTGAATGATTGTGAGTGTATGATTGTGATTGTATGATTGCGATTGTATGATTGTGATTGTACGATTGTGATTGTAAGATTGCGAGTGTGTGATTGTCATGGTATGATTGTGATTGTATGATTGCGATCGTATGATTAGTATCGTATGATTGTGATCGTATGATTGTGATTCTATGATTGTGATCGTTTGATTGTGGTTGTATAATTATGGTTCTATTATTGTGATTGTATGATTGCGATTGTATGATTGTGATTGTATGATTGCGATCGTGTGATTGTGATTGTTTGATTGCAATTGCATGATTGTGGTTGTATTATTGTGATTGCATGATTGTTTTTGTATGATTATGATTGTATGATTGTGATGGTATGATTGGGATTGTATGATTGCGATTGTATGATTGCAATTTTATGAGTGTGATTATATGATTATGATTGTATGATTGCGATTGTATGATTGTGATTGAATGATTGTGATTGTATGCTTGCGATTGTATGATTGTGATTGTATGATTGTCTTTGTATGATTGTGATTGTATAGTAGTAATTGTATGATTGTGATCGTATGATTGTGATTGTATGATTGTGATTGAATGATTGTGAGTGTATGATTCTGATTGTATGATTGCGATTGCATGATTGGGATGTATGATTGTGTTTAGGAGATTGTAATTGTATGATTGCGATTTTATGATTGTGATTGTATGATTGTGATCGGATGATCGTGATCGTATGATTGTGATAGTATGATTGTGATTCTATGATTGTGATTCGATGATTGTGTTTGTACGATTGTGATTTTATGATTGTGATTGTATGATTGTGATTGTATGATTGTGATTGTATGATTGTGGTTGTATGCTGGCGACTGTATTATTGTGATTGTATGATTGTGATTTTATGATTGTGATTGTATGATTGTGATTGTATGATTGTGATTGTATGATTGTGATTGTATGATTGTGATTGTATGATTGTGATTGTATGATTGTGATTTTATGATTGTGATTGTATGATTGTGATTGTATGATTGTGATTGTATGATTGTGATTGTATGATTGTGATTGTATGCTGGCGACTGTGTTATTGCGATTGTATGATTGTGATTGTATGATTTTGATTGTATGATTGTTGTAGTATGTTTGTGATTGTATGATTGCGATTGTATGATTGTATTTGAGTGATTGTAATTGTATGATTGCGATTGTATGATTGTGATAGTATGCTTGCGATTGTATGATTGTGATTGTACTATTTTTTTTGTATGATTGTGATTCTATAGTAGTAATTGTATGATTGTGATCGTATGATTGTGATTGTATGATACTGGTTGAATGATTGTGAGTGTATGATTGTGATTGTATGATTGTATTTGGGTGATTGTAATTGTATGATTGCGATTTTATGATTGTGATTGTATGATTGTGATTCTATGATTGTGATTGTATGATTGCGATTGTATCATTGTGATTGAATGATTGTGAGTGTATGATTGTGATTGTATGATTGTGATTGTATGATTGTGATTGTATGATTGTGATTATATGATTGTGATTGTATGATTGTTATTGTATGATTGTGATTGTATGATTGTGATTGTATGATTGTTTTTGTATGATTATGATTGTATGATTGTGATTGTATGATTGTGCTTGTATGATTGTGATGGTATGATTGGGATTGTATGATTGCGATTGTATGATTGCAATTTTATGAGTGTGATTATATGATTATGATTGTATGATTGCGATTGTATGATTGTGATTGAATGATTGTGATTGTATGCTTGCGATTGTATGATTGTGATTGTATGATTGTTTTTGTATGATTGTGATTGTATAGTAGTAATTGTATGATTGTGATCGTATGATTGTGATTGTATGATTGTGATTGAATGATTGTGAGTGTATGATTCTGATTGTATGATTGTGCTTGTATGATTGTGATGGTATGATTGGGATTGTATGATTGCGATTGTATGATTGCAATTTTATGAGTGTGATTATATGATTATGATTGTATGATTGCGATTGTATGATTGTGATTGAATGATTGTGATTGTATGCTTGCGATTGTATGATTGTGATTGTATGATTGTTTTTGTATGATTGTGATTGTATAGTAGTAATTGTATGATTGTGATCGTATGATTGTGATTGTATGATTGTGATTGAATGATTGTGAGTGTATGATTCTGATTGTATGATTGCGATTGCATGATTGGGATGTATGATTGTGTTTAGGAGATTCTAATTGTATGATTGCGATTTTATGATTGTGATTGCATGATTGTGATCGGATGATTGTGATCGTATGATTGTGATCGTATGATTGTGATTCTATGATTGTGATTCTATGATTGTGATTGTATGATTGTGATTGTATGATTGTGATTGTATGCTGGCGACTGTATTATTGTGATTGTATGATTGTGATTGTATGATTGTGATTGTATGATGGTGATTGTATGATTGTGATTTTATGATTGTGATTGTATGATTGTGATTGTATGATTGTGATTGTATGATTGTGATTGTATGATTGTGATTGTATCATTGTGATTGAATGATTGTGAGCGTATGATTGTGATTGTATGATTGCGACCGTATGATTGTGATTGTTTGATTGCAAATGTATGATTGCGATTGTATGATTGTGATTGTATGATTGTGATTGTATGATGGTGATTGTATGATTGTGATTGTACGATTGTGATTGTAAGATTGCGAGTGTATGATTGTGATTGTATGATTGTGGTTGTGTGATTCTGATCGTATGGTTGTGATTGTTCGATTGCGATTGTACGATTGTGACTGTATTATTGTGATTGCATGATTGTTTTTGTATGATTATGATTGTATGATTGTGATTGTATGACTGTGCCTGTATGATTGTGATGGTATGATTGGGATTGTATGATTGCGATTGTATGATTGCAATTTTATGAGTGTGACTATATGATTATGATTGTATGATTGCGATTGTATGCTGGCGACTGTATTATTGTGATTGTATGATTGTGAGTGTATGATTCTGATTGTATGATTGCGAATGCATGATTGGGATGTATGATTGTGTTTAGGAGATTGTAATTGTATGATTGCGATTTTATGATTGTGATTGTATGATTGTGATCGGATGATTGTGATCGTATGATTGTGACCGTATGATTGTGATTCTATGATTGTGTTTGTATGATTGTGATTGTATGCTGGCGACTGTATTATTGTGATTGTATGATTGTGATTCTATGGTTGTGATTCTATGGTTGTGATTCTATGATTGTGATTGTATGATTGTGATTGTATGCTGGCGACTGTATTATTGTGATTGTATGATTGTGATTGTATGATTGGGATTGTATGATTGTGATTGTATGATTGTGATTGTATGATTGTGATTGTATGATTGTGATTTTATGATTGTGATTGTATGATTGTGATTGTATGATTGTGATTGTATGATTGTGATTCTATGATTGTGATTGTATGATTGTGATTGTATGATTGTGATTGTATGATTGTGATTGTATGATTGTGATTGTATGATTGTGATTGTGTGATTCTGATCGTATGGTTGTGATTGTTCGATTGCGATTGTACGATTGTGATTGTATTATTGTGATTGCATGATTGTTTTTGTATGATTATGATTGTATGATTGTGATTGTATGATTGTGCCTGTATGATTGTGATGGTATGATTGGGATTGTATGATTGCGATTGTATGATTGCAATATTATGAGTGTGACTATATGATTATGATTGTATGATTGCGATTGTATGCTGGCGACTGTATTATTGTGATTGTATGATTGTGAGTGTATGATTCTGATTGTATGATTGCGAATGCATGATTGGGATGTATGATTGTGTTTAGGAGATTGTAATTGTATGATTGCGATTGTATGATTGCAATTTTATGAGTGTGACTATATGATTATGATTGTATGATTGCGATTGTATGATTGTGAGTGTATGATTCTGATTGTATGATTGCGAATGCATGATTGGGATGTATGATTGTGTTTAGGAGATTGTAATTGTATGATTGTGATTTTATGATTGTGATTGTATGATTGTGATTGTATGATTGTGATTGTATGATTGTGATTCTATGATTGTGATTGTATGATTGTGATTGTATGATTGTGATTGTATGATTGTGATTGTATGATTGTGATTGTATGATTGTGATTGTGTGATTCTGATCGTATGGTTGTGATTGTTCGATTGCGATTGTACGATTGTGATTGTATTATTGTGATTGCATGATTGTTTTTGTATGATTATGATTGTATGATTGTGATTGTATGATTGTGCCTGTACGATTGTGATGGTATGATTGGGATTGTATGATTGCGATTGTATGATTGCAATTTTATGAGTGTGATTATATGATTATGATTGTATGATTGCGATTGTATGATTGTGATTGTATGATTGTGATTGTATGATTGTGATTGTATGCTTGCGATTGTATGATTGTGATTGTATGATTGTGATTGTATGATTGTGATTGTATGATTGTGATTGTATGATTGTGATTGTATGATTGTGATTTTATGATTGTGATTGTATGTTCGTGATCGTATGATTGTGATTGTATGATTGCCATCGTATGATTAGGATCGTATGATTGTGATCGTATAATTGTGATTGTATGATAGAAATTGTATGATTGTGATTCTATGATTGTGATCGTTTGATTGTGGTTGTGTAATTATGGTTCTATTATTGTGATTGTATTATTGTTCTTGTATGATTATGATCGTATGATTGTAATTGCATGATTGTGATTGTATGATTGTGATTGTGTGATTGTGATCGTATGGTTGTGATTGTTCGATTGCGGTTGTACGATTGTGATTGTATTATTGTGATTGTATGATTGTGATTGTATGATTGTGATTGTATGATTGTGATTGTATGATTGTGATTGTATGATTGTGATTTTATGATTGTGATTGTATGATTGTGATTGTATGGTTGTGATTGTATGATTGTGATTCTATGATTGTGATTCTATGATTGTGATTGTATGATTGTGATTGTATGCTGGCGACTGTATTATTGTGAGTGTATGATTGTGATTGTATGATTGTGATTGTATGATTGTGATTGTATGATTGTGATTGTATGATTGTGATTCAATGATTGTGAGTGTATGATTGTGATTGTATGATTGCGATTGTATGATTGGGATTGTATGATTGTGATGTATGATAGTGTTTAGGAGATTGTAATTGTATGATTGCGATTTTATGATTGTGATTGTATGTTCGTGATCGTATGATTGTGATTGTATGATTGCGATCGTATGATTAGGATCGTATGATTGTAATTGCATGATTGTGATTGTATGATTGTGATTGTGTGATTGTGATCGTATGGTTGTGATTGTTCGATTGCGGTTGTACGATTGTGATTGTATTATTGTGATTGTATGATTGTGATTGTATGATTGTGATTGTATGATTGTGATTGTATGATTGTGATTGTATGATTGTGATTGTATGATTGTGATTGTATGATTGTGATTATATGATTGTGATTTTATGATTGTGATTGTATGATTGTGATTGTATGATTGTGATTGTATGATTGTGATTCTATGATTGTGATTCTATGATTGTGATTGTATGATTGTGATTGTATGCTGGCGACTGTATTATTGTGATTGTATGTTTGTGATTGTATGATTGTGATTGTATGATTGTGATTGTATGATTGTGATTGTATGATTGTGATTGTATGATTGTGATTGTATGACTGTGATTGTATGATTGTGATTGTATGATTGTGATTGTATGATTGTGATTGTATGATTGGGATTGTATGGTTGTATTTGGGAGATTGTAATTGTATGATTGCGATTTTATGATTGCGATTGTATGATTGCGATCGTATGATTGTGATTGTTTGATTGCGATTGTATGATTGTGATTGTATGATTGTGATTGTATGATTGCGATCGTATGATTGTGATTGTTTGATTGCAATTGCATGATTGTGATTGTATTATTGTGATTGCATGATTTTGATTGAATGATTGTTATAGTATGATTGTGATTGTATAGTAGTAATTGTATGATTGTGATCGTATGATTGTGATTGTATGATTGTGATTGAATGATTGTGAGTGTATAATTGTGATTGTATGATTGCGATTGTATGATTGGGATTGTATGATTGTGATGTATGATTGTGTTTAGGAGATTGTAATTGTATGATTGCGATTTTATGATTGTGATTGTATGTTTGTGATCGTATGATTGTGATTGTATGATTGCGATTGTATGATTGGGATTGTATGATTGTGATGTATGATTGTGATTAGGAGATTGTAATTGTATGATTGCGATTTTATGATTGTGATTGTATGATTGTGAGCGTATGATTGTGACCGTATGATTGTGATCGTATGATTGTGATTCTATGATTGTGATTCTATGATTGTGATTGTATGATTGTGATTGTATGCTGGCGACTGTATTATTGTGATTGTATGATTGTGATTGTATGATTGTGATTGTATGATTGTGATTGTATGATTGTGATTGTATGATTGTGATTGTATGACTGTGATTGTATGATTGTGATTTTATGATTGTGATTGTATGCTTGTGATTGTATGATTGTGATTGTATGATTGTGATTGTATGCTTGCGATTGTATGATTGTGATTGTATGATTGTCTTTGTATGATTGTGATTGTATAGTAGTAATTGTATGATTGTGATCGTATGATTGTGATTGTATGATTGTGATTGAATGATTGTGAGTGTATGATTCTGATTGTATGATTGCGATTGCATGATTGGGATGTATGATTGTGTTTAGGAGATTGTAAGTGTATGATTGCGATTTTATGATTGTGATTGTATGATTGTGAGCGTATGATTGTGATTGTATGATTGTGATTGTATGATTGTGATTGTATGATTGTGATTGTATGATTGTGATTGTATGATTGTGATTGTATGATTGTGATTGTATGATTGTGATTGTATGATTGTGATTGTATGATTGTGATTGTATGATTGGGATTGTATGATTGTGATGTATGATTGTGTTTAGGAGATTGTAAGTGTATGATTGCGATTTTATGATTGTGATTGTATGATTGTGAGCGTATGATTGTGACCGTATGATTGTGATCGTATGATTGTGATTCTATGATTGTGATTCTATGATTGTGATTGTATGATTGTGATTGTATGCTGGCGACTGTATTATTGTGATTGTATGATTGTGAATGTATGATTGTGATTGTATGATTGTGATTGTATGATTGTGATTGTATGATTGTGATTGTATGATTGTGATTGTATGACTGTGATTGTATGATTGTGATTTTATGATTGTGATTGTATGCTTGTGATTGTATGATTGTGATTGTATGATTGTGATTGTATGATTGTGATTGTATGATTGTGATTGTATCATTGTGATTGAATGATTGTGAGTGTATGATTGTGATTATATGATTGCGTTCGTATGATTGTGATTGTTTGATTGCAATTGTATGATTGCGATTGTATGATTGTGATTGTATGATTGTGATTGTATGATGGTGATTGTATGATTGTGATTGTACGATTGTGATTGTAGGATTGCGAGTGTATGATTGTGATTTTATGATTGTGATTGTGTGATTCTGATCGTATGGTTGTGATTGTTCGATTGCGATTGTACGATTGTGACTGTATTATTGTGATTGCATGATTGTTTTTGTATGATTATGATTGTATGATTGTGATTGTATGATTGTGCTTGTATGATTGTGATGGTAAGATTGGGATTGTATGATTGCGATTGTATGATTGCAATTTTATGAGTGTGATTATATGATTATGATTGTATGATTGCGATTGTATGATTGTGATTGAATGATTGTGATTGTATGCTTGCGATTGTATGATTGTGATTGTATGATTGTGATTGTATGATTGTGGTTGTATGATTGCGATCGTATGATTGTGATCGTATGATTGTGATTCTATGATTGTGATCGTTTGATTGTGGTTGTATAATCATGGTTCTATTATTGTGATTGTATTATTGTTCTTGTATGATTATGATCGTATGATTGTAATTGCATGATTGTGATTGTATGATTGTGATTGTGTGATTGTGATCGTATGGCTGTGATTGCTCGATTGCGATTGTACGATTGTGATTGTATTATTGTGATTGTATGATTGTGATTGCATGATTGTGATTGTATGATTGTGATTCTATGATTTTGATTGTATGGTTGTTATAGTATGATTGTGATTGCATGATTGTGATTGTATGGTTGTATTTATGTGATTGTAATTGTATGATTGCGATTGTATGATTGCGATTGTATGTTTGTGATCGTATGATTGTGATTGTTTGATTGCAATTGCATGATTGTGATTGTATTATTGTGATTGCATGATTTTGATTGAATGATTGTTATAGTATGATTGTGATTGTATAGTAGTAATTGTATGATTGTGATCGTATGATTGTGATTGTATGATTGTGATTGAATGATTGTGAGTGTATAATTGTGATTGTATGATTGCGATTGTATGATTGGGATTGTATGATTGTGATGTATGATTGTGTTTAGGAGATTGTAATTGTATGATTGCGATTTTATGATTGTGATTGTATGTTTGTGATCGTATGATTGTGATTGTATGATTGCGATTGTATGATTGGGATTGTATGATTGTGATGTATGATTGTGATTAGGAGATTGTAATTGTATGATTGCGATTTTATGATTGTGATTGTATGATTGTGAGCGTATGATTGTGACCGTATGATTGTGATCGTATGATTGTGATTCTATGATTGTGATTCTATGATTGTGATTGTATGATTGTGATTGTATGCTGGCGACTGTATTATTGTGATTGTATGATTGTGATTGTATGATTGTGATTGTATGATTGTGATTGTATGATTGTGATTGTATGATTGTGATTGTATGACTGTGATTGTATGATTGTGATTTTATGATTGTGATTGTATGCTTGTGATTGTATGATTGTGATTGTATGATTGTGATTGTATGCTTGCGATTGTATGATTGTGATTGTATGATTGTCTTTGTATGATTGTGATTGTATAGTAGTAATTGTATGATTGTGATCGTATGATTGTGATTGTATGATTGTGATTGAATGATTGTGAGTGTATGATTCTGATTGTATGATTGCGATTGCATGATTGGGATGTATGATTGTGTTTAGGAGATTGTAAGTGTATGATTGCGATTTTACGATTGTGATTGTATGATTGTGAGCGTATGATTGTGATTGTATGATTGTGATTGTATGATTGTGATTGTATGATTGTGATTGTATGATTGTGATTGTATGATTGTGATTGTATGATTGTGATTGTATGATTGTGATTGTATGATTGTGATTGTATGATTGTGATTGTATGATTGGGATTGTATGATTGTGATGTATGATTGTGTTTAGGAGATTGTAAGTGTATGATTGCGATTTTATGATTGTGATTGTATGATTGTGAGCGTATGATTGTGATTGTATGATGGTGATTGTATGATTGTGATTGTGCGATTGTGATTGTAGGATTGCGAGTGTATGATTGTGATTTTATGATTGTGATTGTGTGATTCTGATCGTATGGTTGTGATTGTTCGATTGCGATTGTACGATTGTGACTGTATTATTGTGATTGCATGATTGTTTTTGTATGATTATGATTGTATGATTGTGATTGTATGATTGTGCTTGTATGATTGTGATGGTAAGATTGGGATTGTATGATTGCGATTGTATGATTGCAATTTTATGAGTGTGATTATATGATTATGATTGTATGATTGCGATTGTATGATTGTGATTGAATGATTGTGATTGTATGCTTGCGATTGTATGATTGTGATTGTATGATTGTGATTGTATGATTGTGGTTGTATGATTGCGATCGTATGATTGTGATCGTATGATTGTGATTCTATGATTGTGATCGTTTGATTGTGGTTGTATAATCATGGTTCTATTATTGTGATTGTATTATTGTTCTTGTATGATTATGATCGTATGATTGTAATTGCATGATTGTGATTGTATGATTGTGATTGTGTGATTGTGATCGTATGGCTGTGATTGCTCGATTGCGATTGTACGATTGTGATTGTATTATTGTGATTGTATGATTGTGATTGCATGATTGTGATTGTATGATTGTGATTCTATGATTTTGATTGTATGGTTGTTATAGTATGATTGTGATTGCATGATTGTGATTGTATGGTTGTATTTATGTGATTGTAATTGTATGATTGCGATTGTATGATTGCGATTGTATGTTTGTGATCGTATGATTGTGATTGTATGATTGCGATCGTATGATTAGGATCGTATGATTGTGATCGTATGATTGTGATTGTATGATAGAAATTGTATGATTGTGGACGTATGATTGTGATTCTATGATTGTGATCGTTTGATTGTGGTTGTATAATTATGGTTCTATTATTGTGATTGTATTATTGTTCTTGTATGATTATGATCGTATGATTGTAATTGCATGATAGTGATTATATGATTGTGATTGTGTGATTGTGATCGTATGGTTGTGATATTTCGATTGTGATTGTACGATTGTGATTGAATGATTGTTTTTGTATGACTGTGATTGTATAGTAGTAATTGTATGATTGTGATCGTATGATTGTGATTGTATGATTGTGATTGAATGATTGTGAGTGTATGATTCTGATTGTATGATTGCGATTGCATGATTGGTATGTATGATTGTGTTTAGGAGATTGTAATTGTATGATTGCGATTTTATGATTGTGATTGTATGATTGTGATCGGATGATTGTGATCGTATGATTGTGATCGTATGATTGTGATCGTATGATTGTGATTCTATGATTGTGATTCTATGATTGCGTTTGTATGATTATGATTGTATGCTGGCGACTGTATTATTGTGATTGTATGATTGTGATTGTATGATTGTGATTGTATGCTGGCGACTGTATTATTGTGATTGTATTATTGTGATTGTATGATTGTGATTGCATGATTGTGATTGTATGATTGTGATTCTATGATTTTGATTGTATGGTTGTTATAGTATGATTGTGATTGCATGATTGTGATTGTATGGTTGTATTTATGTGATTGTAATTGTATGATTGGGATTGTATGATTGCGATTGTATGATTGCAATTTTATGAGTGTGATTATATGATTATGATTGTATGATTGCGATTGTATGATTGTGATTGAATGATTGTGATTGTATGCTTGCGATTGTATGATTGTGATTGTATGATTGTTTTTGTATGATTGTGATTGTATAGTAGTAATTGTATGATTGTGATCGTATGATTGTGATTGTATGATTGTGATTGAATGATTGTGAGTGTATGATTCTGATTGTATGATTGTGCTTGTATGATTGTGATGGTATGATTGGGATTGTATGATTGCGATTGTATGATTGCAATTTTATGAGTGTGATTATATGATTATGATTGTATGATTGCGATTGTATGATTGTGATTGAATGATTGTGATTGTATGCTTGCGATTGTATGATTGTGATTGTATGATTGTTTTTGTATGATTGTGATTGTATAGTAGTAATTGTATGATTGTGATTGTATGATTGTGATTGTATGATTGTGATTGTATGATTGTGATTGTGTGATTCTGATCGTATGGTTGTGATTGTTCGATTGCGATTGTACGATTGTGATTGTATTATTGTGATTGCATGATTGTTTTTGTATGATTATGTTTGTATGATTGTGATTGTATGATTGTGCCTGTATGATTGTGATGGTATGATTGGGATTGTATGATTGCGATTGTATGATTGCAATTTTATGAGTGTGACTATATGATTATGATTGTATGATTGCGATTGTATGCTGGCGACTGTATTATTGTGATTGTATGATTGTGAGTGTATGATTCTGATTGTATGATTGCGAATGCATGATTGGGATGTATGATTGTGTTTAGGAGATTGTAATTGTATGCTTGCGATTGTATGATTGTGATTGTCTGATTGTTTTTGTATGATTGTGATTGTATAGTAGTAATTGTATGATTGTGATCGTATGATTGTGATTGTATGATTGTGCCTGTATGATTGTGATGGTATGATTGGGATTGTATGATTGCGATTGTATGATTGCAATTTTATGAGTGTGACTATATGATTATGATTGTATGATTGCGATTGTATGATTGTGATTATATGATTGTGATTGTATGCTTGCGATTGTATGATTGTGATTGTCTGATTGTTTTTGTATGATTGTGATTGTATAGTAGTAATTGTATGATTGTGATCGTATGATTGTGATTGTATGATTGTGATTGAATGATTGTGAGTGTATGATTCTGATTGTATGATTGCGATTGCATGATTGGGATGTATGATTGTGTTTAGGAGACTGTACTTGTATGATTGCGATTTTATGATTGTGATTGTATGATTGTGATCGTATGATTGTGATCGTATGATTGTGATCGTATGATTGTGATTCTATGATTGTGATTCTATGATTGTGATTGTATGATTGTGATTGTATGACTGTGATTGTATGCTGGCGTCTGTATTATTGTGCTTGTATGATTGTGATTGTATGATTGTGATTGTATGATTGTGATTGTATGATTGTGATTGTATGATTGTGATTTTATGGTTGTGATTGTATGATTGTGATTGTATGGTTGTATTTGGGAGATTGTAATTGAATGGTTGCGATTTTATGATTGCGATTGTATGATTGCGATCGTATGATTGTGGTTGTATGATTGCGATCGTATGATTGTGATCGTTTGATTGTGGTTGTATAATTATGGTTCTATTATTGTGATTGTATTATTGTTCTTGTATGATTATGATCGTATGATTGTAATTGCATGATTGTGATTATATGATTGTGATTGTGTGATTGTGATCGTATGGTTGTTATTGTATGATTGTGATTGTATGATTGTGATTGTATGATTGTGATTGTATGATTGTGATTGTATGATTGTGATTGTATGATTGTGATTGTATGATTGTGATTGTATGATTGTGATTGTATGATTGTGATTGTATGATTGTGATTGTATGATTGTGATTGTATGATTGTGATTGTATGATTGTGATTGCATGATTGTGATTGTATGATTGTGATTGTATGATTTTGATTGTATGATTGTTATAGTATGATTGTGATTGCATGATTGTGATTGTATGATTGTATTTATGTGATTGCAATTGTATGATTGTGATTGTATGCTTGCGATTGTATGATTGTGATTGCATGATTGTGATTGTATGATTGCATTTATGTGATTGTAATTGTATGATTGCGATTGTATGATTGTGATTGTATGATTGTGATTGTATGCTTGCGATTGTATGATTGTGATTGTATGATTGTTTTTGTATGATTGTGATTGTATAGTAGTAATTGTATGATTGTGATCGTATGATTGTGATTGTATGATTGTGTTTGAATGATTGTGAGTGTATGATTGTGATTGTATGATTGCGATTGTATGATTGTGATTGTACGATTGTGATTGTAAGATTGCGAGTGTATGATTGTCATGGTATGATTGTGATTGTATGATTGCGATTGTATGATTGCAATTTTATGAGTGTGATTGATATGATTATGATTGTATGATTGTGATTGTATGATTGTGATTGCATGATTGTGATTGTATGATTGTGATCGTATGATTGTCATCGTATGATTGCGATTGTATGATTTTGATTGTATGAATGTGATTGTATGATTGTCATTGTATGTTTGTGATCGTATGATTGTGATTGTATGATTGCGATCGTATGATTAGTATCGTATGATTGTGATCGTATGATTGTGATTCTATGATTGTGATCGTTTGATTGTGGTTGTATAATTATGGTTCTATTATTGTGATTGTATGATTGCGATTGTATGATTGTGATTGTATGATTGCGATCGTGTGATTGTGATTGTTTGATTGCAATTGCATGATTGTGGTTGTATTATTGTGATTGCATGATTGGGATGTATGATTGTGTTTAGGAGATTGTAATTGTATGATTGCGATTTTATGATTGTGATTGTATGATTGTGATCGGATGATCGTGATCGTATGATTGTGATCGTATGATTGTGATTCTATGATTGTGATTCTATGATTGTGTTTGTACGATTGTGATTTTATGATTGTGATTGTATGATTGTGATTGTATGATTGTGATTGTATGATTGTGGTTGTATGCTGGCGACTGTATTATTGTGATTGTATGATTGTGATTGTATGATTGTGATTGTATGATTGTGATTGTATGATTGTGATTGTATGATTGTGATTGTATGATTGTGATTGTATGATTGTGATTTTATGATTGTGATTGTATGATTGTGATTGTATGATTGTGATTGTATGATTGTGATTGTATGCTGGCGACTGTATTATTGCGATTGTATGATTGTGATTGTATGATTTTGATTGTATGATTGTTGTAGTATGTTTGTGATTGTATGATTGCGATTGTATGATTGTATTTGAGTGATTGTAATTGTATGATTGCGATTGTATGATTGTGATAGTATGCTTGCGATTGTATGATTGTGATTGTACTATTTTTTTTGTATGATTGTGATTCTATAGTAGTAATTGTATGATTGTGATCGTATGATTGTGATTGTATGATACTGGTTGAATGATTGTGAGTGTATGATTGTGATTGTATGATTGTATTTGGGTGATTGTAATTGTATGATTGCGATTTTATGATTGTGATTGTATGATTGTGATTCTATGATTGTGATTGTATGATTGCGATTGTATCATTGTGATTGAATGATTGTGAGTGTATGATTGTGATTGTATGATTGTGATTGTATGATTGTGATTGTATGATTGTGATTATATGATTGTGATTGTATGATTGTTATTGTATGATTGTGATTGTATGATTGTGATTGTATGATTGTTTTTGTATGATTATGATTGTATGATTGTGATTGTATGATTGTGCTTGTATGATTGTGATGGTATGATTGGGATTGTATGATTGCGATTGTATGATTGCAATTTTATGAGTGTGATTATATGATTATGATTGTATGATTGCGATTGTATGATTGTGATTGAATGATTGTGATTGTATGCTTGCGATTGTATGATTGTGATTGTATGATTGTTTTTGTATGATTGTGATTGTATAGTAGTAATTGTATGATTGTGATCGTATGATTGTGATTGTATGATTGTGATTGAATGATTGTGAGTGTATGATTCTGATTGTATGATTGTGCTTGTATGATTGTGATGGTATGATTGGGATTGTATGATTGCGATTGTATGATTGCAATTTTATGAGTGTGATTATATGATTATGATTGTATGATTGCGATTGTATGATTGTGATTGAATGATTGTGATTGTATGCTTGCGATTGTATGATTGTGATTGTATGATTGTTTTTGTATGATTGTGATTGTATAGTAGTAATTGTATGATTGTGATCGTATGATTGTGATTGTATGATTGTGATTGAATGATTGTGAGTGTATGATTCTGATTGTATGATTGCGATTGCATGATTGGGATGTATGATTGTGTTTAGGAGATTCTAATTGTATGATTGCGATTTTATGATTGTGATTGCATGATTGTGATCGGATGATTGTGATCGTATGATTGTGATCGTATGATTGTGATTCTATGATTGTGATTCTATGATTGTGATTGTATGATTGTGATTGTATGATTGTAATTGTATGCTGGCGACTGTATTATTGTGATTGTATGATTGTGATTGTATGATTGTGATTGTATGATGGTGATTGTATGATTGTGATTTTATGATTGTGATTGTATGATTGTGATTGTATGATTGTGATTGTATGATTGTGATTGTATGATTGTGATTGTATCATTGTGATTGAATGATTGTGAGCGTATGATTGTGATTGTATGATTGCGACCGTATGATTGTGATTGTTTGATTGCAAATGTATGATTGCGATTGTATGATTGTGATTGTATGATTGTGATTGTATGATGGTGATTGTATGATTGTGATTGTACGATTGTGATTGTAAGATTGCGAGTGTATGATTGTGATTGTATGATTGTGGTTGTGTGATTCTGATCGTATGGTTGTGATTGTTCGATTGCGATTGTACGATTGTGACTGTATTATTGTGATTGCATGATTGTTTTTGTATGATTATGATTGTATGATTGTGATTGTATGACTGTGCCTGTATGATTGTGATGGTATGATTGGGATTGTATGATTGCGATTGTATGATTGCAATTTTATGAGTGTGACTATATGATTATGATTGTATGATTGCGATTGTATGCTGGCGACTGTATTATTGTGATTGTATGATTGTGAGTGTATGATTCTGATTGTATGATTGCGAATGCATGATTGGGATGTATGATTGTGTTTAGGAGATTGTAATTGTATGATTGCGATTTTATGATTGTGATTGTATGATTGTGATCGGATGATTGTGATCGTATGATTGTGACCGTATGATTGTGATTCTATGATTGTGTTTGTATGATTGTGATTGTATGATTGTGATTGTATGATTGTGATTGTATGATTGTGATTGTATCATTGTGATTGAATGATTGTGAGCGTATGATTGTGATTGTATGATTGCGACCGTATGATTGTGATTGTTTGATTGCAAATGTATGATTGCGATTGTATGATTGTGATTGTATGATTGTGATTGTATGATGGTGATTGTATGATTGTGATTGTACGATTGTGATTGTAAGATTGCGAGTGTATGATTGTGATTGTATGATTGTGGTTGTGTGATTCTGATCGTATGGTTGTGATTGTTCGATTGCGATTGTACGATTGTGACTGTATTATTGTGATTGCATGATTGTTTTTGTATGATTATGATTGTATGATTGTGATTGTATGACTGTGCCTGTATGATTGTGATGGTATGATTGGGATTGTATGATTGCGATTGTATGATTGCAATTTTATGAGTGTGACTATATGATTATGATTGTATGATTGCGATTGTATGCTGGCGACTGTATTATTGTGATTGTATGATTGTGAGTGTATGATTCTGATTGTATGATTGCGAATGCATGATTGGGATGTATGATTGTGTTTAGGAGATTGTAATTGTATGATTGCGATTTTATGATTGTGATTGTATGATTGTGATCGGATGATTGTGATCGTATGATTGTGACCGTATGATTGTGATTCTATGATTGTGTTTGTATGATTGTGATTGTATGCTGGCGACTGTATTATTGTGATTGTATGATTGTGATTCTATGGTTGTGATTCTATGATTGTGATTGTATGATTGTGATTGTATGCTGGCGACTGTATTATTGTGATTGTATGATTGTGATTGTATGATTGGGATTGTATGATTGTGATTGTATGATTGTGATTGTATGATTGTGATTGTATGATTGTGATTTTATGATTGTGATTGTATGATTGTGATTGTATGATTGTGATTGTATGATTGTGATTCTATGATTGTGATTGTATGATTGTGATTGTATGATTGTGATTGTATGATTGTGATTGTATGATTGTGATTGTATGATTGTGATTGTATGATTGTGATTGTGTGATTCTGATCGTATGGTTGTGATTGTTCGATTGCGATTGTACGATTGTGATTGTATTATTGTGATTGCATGATTGTTTTTGTATGATTATGTTTGTATGATTGTGATTGTATGATTGTGCCTGTATGATTGTGATGGTATGATTGGGATTGTATGATTGCGATTGTATGATTGCAATTTTATGAGTGTGACTATATGATTATGATTGTATGATTGCGATTGTATGCTGGCGACTGTATTATTGTGATTGTATGATTGTGAGTGTATGATTCTGATTGTATGATTGCGAATGCATGATTGGGATGTATGATTGTGTTTAGGAGATTGTAATTGTATGCTTGCGATTGTATGATTGTGATTGTCTGATTGTTTTTGTATGATTGTGATTGTATAGTAGTAATTGTATGATTGTGATCGTATGATTGTGATTGTATGATTGTGCCTGTATGATTGTGATGGTATGATTGGGATTGTATGATTGCGATTGTATGATTGCAATTTTATGAGTGTGACTATATGATTATGATTGTATGATTGCGATTGTATGATTGTGATTATATGATTGTGATTGTATGCTTGCGATTGTATGATTGTGATTGTCTGATTGTTTTTGTATGATTGTGATTGTATAGTAGTAATTGTATGATTGTGATCGTATGATTGTGATTGTATGATTGTGATTGAATGATTGTGAGTGTATGATTCTGATTGTATGATTGCGATTGCATGATTGGGATGTATGATTGTGTTTAGGAGACTGTACTTGTATGATTGCGATTTTATGATTGTGATTGTATGATTGTGATCGTATGATTGTGATCGTATGATTGTGATCGTATGATTGTGATTCTATGATTGTGATTCTATGATTGTGATTGTATGATTGTGATTGTATGACTGTGATTGTATGCTGGCGTCTGTATTATTGTGCTTGTATGATTGTGATTGTATGATTGTGATTGTATGATTGTGATTGTATGATTGTGATTGTATGATTGTGATTGTATGATTGTGATTGTATGATTGTGATTGTATGATTGTGATTTTATGATTGTGATTGTATGATTGTGATTGTATGGTTGTATTTGGGAGATTGTAATTGAATGGTTGCGATTTTATGATTGCGATTGTATGATTGCGATCGTATGATTGTGGTTGTATGATTGCGATCGTATGATTGTGATCGTTTGATTGTGGTTGTATAATTATGGTTCTATTATTGTGATTGTATTATTGTTCTTGTATGATTATGATCGTATGATTGTAATTGCATGATTGTGATTATATGATTGTGATTGTGTGATTGTGATCGTATGGTTGTTATTGTATGATTGTGATTGTATGATTGTGATTGTATGATTGTGATTGTATGATTGTGATTGTATGATTGTGATTGTATGATTGTGATTGTATGATTGTGATTGTATGATTGTGATTGTATGATTGTGATTGTATGATTGTGATTGCATGATTGTGATTGTATGATTGTGATTGTATGATTTTGATTGTATGATTGTTATAGTATGATTGTGATTGCATGATTGTGATTGTATGATTGTATTTATGTGATTGCAATTGTATGATTGTGATTGTATGCTTGCGATTGTATGATTGTGATTGCATGATTGTGATTGTATGATTGCATTTATGTGATTGTAATTGTATGATTGCGATTGTATGATTGTGATTGTATGATTGTGATTGTATGCTTGCGATTGTATGATTGTGATTGTATGATTGTTTTTGTATGATTGTGATTGTATAGTAGTAATTGTATGATTGTGATCGTATGATTGTGATTGTATGATTGTGTTTGAATGATTGTGAGTGTATGATTGTGATTGTATGATTGCGATTGTATGATTGTGATTGTACGATTGTGATTGTAAGATTGCGAGTGTGTGATTGTCATGGTATGATTGTGATTGTATGATTGCGATCGTATGATTAGTATCGTATGATTGTGATCGTATGATTGTGATTCTATGATTGTGATCGTTTGATTGTGGTTGTATAATTATGGTTCTATTATTGTGATTGTATGATTGCGATTGTATGATTGTGATTGTATGATTGCGATCGTGTGATTGTGATTGTTTGATTGCAATTGCATGATTGTGGTTGTATTATTGTGATTGCATGATTGTTTTTGTATGAAGATGATTGTATGATTGTGATGGTATGATTGGGATTGTATGATTGCGATTGTATGATTGCAATTTTATGAGTGTGATTATATGATTATGATTGTATGATTGCGATTGTATGATTGTGATTGAATGATTGTGATTGTATGCTTGCGATTGTATGATTGTGATTGTATGATTGTCTTTGTATGATTGTGATTGTATAGTAGTAATTGTATGATTGTGATCGTATGATTGTGATTGTATGATTGTGATTGAATGATTGTGAGTGTATGATTCTGATTGTATGATTGCGATTGCATGATTGGGATGTATGATTGTGTTTAGGAGATTGTAATTGTATGATTGCGATTTTATGATTGTGATTGTATGATTGTGATCGGATGATCGTGATCGTATGATTGTGATAGTATGATTGTGATTCTATGATTGTGATTCGATGATTGTGTTTGTACGATTGTGATTTTATGATTGTGATTGTATGATTGTGATTGTATGATTGTGATTGTATGATTGTGGTTGTATGCTGGCGACTGTATTATTGTGATTGTATGATTGTGATTTTATGATTGTGATTGTATGATTGTGATTGTATGATTGTGATTGTATGATTGTGATTGTATGATTGTGATTGTATGATTGTGATTTTATGATTGTGATTTTATGATTGTGATTGTATGATTGTGATTGTATGATTGTGATTGTATGATTGTGATTGTATGCTGGCGACTGTGTTATTGCGATTGTATGATTGTGATTGTATGATTTTGATTGTATGATTGTTGTAGTATGTTTGTGATTGTATGATTGCGATTGTATGATTGTATTTGAGTGATTGTAATTGTATGATTGCGATTGTATGATTGTGATAGTATGCTTGCGATTGTATGATTGTGATTGTACTATTTTTTTTGTATGATTGTGATTCTATAGTAGTAATTGTATGATTGTGATCGTATGATTGTGATTGTATGATACTGGTTGAATGATTGTGAGTGTATGATTGTGATTGTATGATTGTATTTGGGTGATTGTAATTGTATGATTGCGATTTTATGATTGTGATTGTATGATTGTGATTCTATGATTGTGATTGTATGATTGCGATTGTATCATTGTGATTGAATGATTGTGAGTGTATGATTGTGATTGTATGATTGTGATTGTATGATTGTGATTGTATGATTGTGATTATATGATTGTGATTGTATGATTGTTATTGTATGATTGTGATTGTATGATTGTGATTGTATGATTGTTTTTGTATGATTATGATTGTATGATTGTGATTGTATGATTGTGCTTGTATGATTGTGATGGTATGATTGGGATTGTATGATTGCGATTGTATGATTGCAATTTTATGAGTGTGATTATATGATTATGATTGTATGATTGCGATTGTATGATTGTGATTGAATGATTGTGATTGTATGCTTGCGATTGTATGATTGTGATTGTATGATTGTTTTTGTATGATTGTGATTGTATAGTAGTAATTGTATGATTGTGATCGTATGATTGTGATTGTATGATTGTGATTGAATGATTGTGAGTGTATGATTCTGATTGTATGATTGTGCTTGTATGATTGTGATGGTATGATTGGGATTGTATGATTGCGATTGTATGATTGCAATTTTATGAGTGTGATTATATGATTATGATTGTATGATTGCGATTGTATGATTGTGATTGAATGATTGTGATTGTATGCTTGCGATTGTATGATTGTGATTGTATGATTGTTTTTGTATGATTGTGATTGTATAGTAGTAATTGTATGATTGTGATCGTATGATTGTGATTGTATGATTGTGATTGAATGATTGTGAGTGTATGATTCTGATTGTATGATTGCGATTGCATGATTGGGATGTATGATTGTGTTTAGGAGATTCTAATTGTATGATTGCGATTTTATGATTGTGATTGCATGATTGTGATCGGATGATTGTGATCGTATGATTGTGATCGTATGATTGTGATTCTATGATTGTGATTCTATGATTGTGATTGTATGATTGTGATTGTATGATTGTGATTGTATGCTGGCGACTGTATTATTGTGATTGTATGATTGTGATTGTATGATTGTGATTGTATGATGGTGATTGTATGATTGTGATTTTATGATTGTGATTGTATGATTGTGATTGTATGATTGTGATTGTATGATTGTGATTGTATGATTGTGATTGTATCATTGTGATTGAATGATTGTGAGCGTATGATTGTGATTGTATGATTGCGACCGTATGATTGTGATTGTTTGATTGCAAATGTATGATTGCGATTGTATGATTGTGATTGTATGATTGTGATTGTATGATGGTGATTGTATGATTGTGATTGTACGATTGTGATTGTAAGATTGCGAGTGTATGATTGTGATTGTATGATTGTGGTTGTGTGATTCTGATCGTATGGTTGTGATTGTTCGATTGCGATTGTACGATTGTGACTGTATTATTGTGATTGCATGATTGTTTTTGTATGATTATGATTGTATGATTGTGATTGTATGACTGTGCCTGTATGATTGTGATGGTATGATTGGGATTGTATGATTGCGATTGTATGATTGCAATTTTATGAGTGTGACTATATGATTATGATTGTATGATTGCGATTGTATGCTGGCGACTGTATTATTGTGATTGTATGATTGTGAGTGTATGATTCTGATTGTATGATTGCGAATGCATGATTGGGATGTATGATTGTGTTTAGGAGATTGTAATTGTATGATTGCGATTTTATGATTGTGATTGTATGATTGTGATCGGATGATTGTGATCGTATGATTGTGACCGTATGATTGTGATTCTATGATTGTGTTTGTATGATTGTGATTGTATGCTGGCGACTGTATTATTGTGATTGTATGATTGTGATTCTATGGTTGTGATTCTATGGTTGTGATTCTATGATTGTGATTGTATGATTGTGATTGTATGCTGGCGACTGTATTATTGTGATTGTATGATTGTGATTGTATGATTGGGATTGTATGATTGTGATTGTATGATTGTGATTGTATGATTGTGATTGTATGATTGTGATTTTATGATTGTGATTGTATGATTGTGATTGTATGATTGTGATTGTATGATTGTGATTCTATGATTGTGATTGTATGATTGTGATTGTATGATTGTGATTGTATGATTGTGATTGTATGATTGTGATTGTATGATTGTGATTGTGTGATTCTGATCGTATGGTTGTGATTGTTCGATTGCGATTGTACGATTGTGATTGTATTATTGTGATTGCATGATTGTTTTTGTATGATTATGATTGTATGATTGTGATTGTATGATTGTGCCTGTATGATTGTGATGGTATGATTGGGATTGTATGATTGCGATTGTATGATTGCAATATTATGAGTGTGACTATATGATTATGATTGTATGATTGCGATTGTATGCTGGCGACTGTATTATTGTGATTGTATGATTGTGAGTGTATGATTCTGATTGTATGATTGCGAATGCATGATTGGGATGTATGATTGTGTTTAGGAGATTGTAATTGTATGATTGCGATTGTATGATTGCAATTTTATGAGTGTGACTATATGATTATGATTGTATGATTGCGATTGTATGATTGTGAGTGTATGATTCTGATTGTATGATTGCGAATGCATGATTGGGATGTATGATTGTGTTTAGGAGATTGTAATTGTATGATTGTGATTTTATGATTGTGATTGTATGATTGTGATTGTATGATTGTGATTGTATGATTGTGATTCCATGATTGTGATTGTATGATTGTGATTGTATGATTGTGATTGTATGATTGTGATTGTATGATTGTGATTGTATGATTGTGATTGTGTGATTCTGATCGTATGGTTGTGATTGTTCGATTGCGATTGTACGATTGTGATTGTATTATTGTGATTGCATGATTGTTTTTGTATGATTATGATTGTATGATTGTGATTGTATGATTGTGCCTGTACGATTGTGATGGTATGATTGGGATTGTATGATTGCGATTGTATGATTGCAATTTTATGAGTGTGATTATATGATTATGATTGTATGATTGCGATTGTATGATTGCGATTGTATGATTGTGATTGAATGATTGTGATTGTATGCTTGCGATTGTATGATTGTGATTGTATGATTGTTTTTGTATGATTGTGATTGTATAGTAGTAATTGTATGATTGTGATCGTATGATTGTGATTGTATGATTGTGATTGAATGATTGTGAGTGTATGATTCTGATTGTATGATTGTGCTTGTATGATTGTGATGGTATGATTGGGATTGTATGATTGCGATTGTATGATTGCAATTTTATGAGTGTGATTATATGATTATGATTGTATGATTGCGATTGTATGATTGTGATTGAATGATTGTGATTGTATGCTTGCGATTGTATGATTGTGATTGTATGATTGTTTTTGTATGATTGTGATTGTATAGTAGTAATTGTATGATTGTGATCGTATGATTGTGATTGTATGATTGTGATTGAATGATTGTGAGTGTATGATTCTGATTGTATGATTGCGATTGCATGATTGGGATGTATGATTGTGTTTAGGAGATTCTAATTGTATGATTGCGATTTTATGATTGTGATTGCATGATTGTGATCGGATGATTGTGATCGTATGATTGTGATCGTATGATTGTGATTCTATGATTGTGATTCTATGATTGTGATTGTATGATTGTGATTGTATGATTGTGATTGTATGCTGGCGACTGTATTATTGTGATTGTATGATTGTGATTGTATGATTGTGATTGTATGATGGTGATTGTATTCTTGTGATTTTATGATTGTGATTGTATGATTGTGATTGTATGATTGTGATTGTATGATTGTGATTGTATGATTGTGATTGTATCATTGTGATTGAATGATTGTGAGCGTATGATTGTGATTGTATGATTGCGACCGTATGATTG
This sequence comes from Megachile rotundata, assembly GCF_050947335.1. NCBI lineage: Eukaryota > Metazoa > Arthropoda > Insecta > Hymenoptera > Megachilidae > Megachile > Megachile rotundata. The sequence continues at coordinate 264,128 of NW_027473375.1, read as the reverse complement.
TGATTGTTTGATTGCAAATGTATGATTGCGATTGTATGATTGTGATTGTATGATTGTGATTGTATGATGGTGATTGTATGATTGTGATTGTACGATTGTGATTGTAAGATTGCGAGTGTATGATTGTGATTGTATGATTGTGGTTGTGTGATTCTGATCGTATGGTTGTGATTGTTCGATTGCGATTGTACGATTGTGACTGTATTATTGTGATTGCATGATTGTTTTTGTATGATTATGATTGTATGATTGTGATTGTATGACTGTGCCTGTATGATTGTGATGGTATGATTGGGATTGTATGATTGCGATTGTATGATTGCAATTTTATGAGTGTGACTATATGATTATGATTGTATGATTGCGATTGTATGCTGGCGACTGTATTATTGTGATTGTATGATTGTGAGTGTATGATTCTGATTGTATGATTGCGAATGCATGATTGGGATGTATGATTGTGTTTAGGAGATTGTAATTGTATGATTGCGATTTTATGATTGTGATTGTATGATTGTGATCGGATGATTGTGATCGTATGATTGTGACCGTATGATTGTGATTCTATGATTGTGTTTGTATGATTGTGATTGTATGCTGGCGACTGTATTATTGTGATTGTATGATTGTGATTCTATGGTTGTGATTCTATGGTTGTGATTCTATGATTGTGATTGTATGATTGTGATTGTATGCTGGCGACTGTATTATTGTGATTGTATGATTGTGATTGTATGATTGGGATTGTATGATTGTGATTGTATGATTGTGATTGTATGATTGTGATTGTATGATTGTGATTTTATGATTGTGATTGTATGATTGTGATTGTATGATTGTGATTGTATGATTGTGATTCTATGATTGTGATTGTATGATTGTGATTGTATGATTGTGATTGTATGATTGTGATTGTATGATTGTGATTGTATGATTGTGATTGTGTGATTCTGATCGTATGGTTGTGATTGTTCGATTGCGATTGTACGATTGTGATTGTATTATTGTGATTGCATGATTGTTTTTGTATGATTATGATTGTATGATTGTGATTGTATGATTGTGCCTGTATGATTGTGATGGTATGATTGGGATTGTATGATTGCGATTGTATGATTGCAATATTATGAGTGTGACTATATGATTATGATTGTATGATTGCGATTGTATGCTGGCGACTGTATTATTGTGATTGTATGATTGTGAGTGTATGATTCTGATTGTATGATTGCGAATGCATGATTGGGATGTATGATTGTGTTTAGGAGATTGTAATTGTATGATTGCGATTGTATGATTGCAATTTTATGAGTGTGACTATATGATTATGATTGTATGATTGCGATTGTATGATTGTGAGTGTATGATTCTGATTGTATGATTGCGAATGCATGATTGGGATGTATGATTGTGTTTAGGAGATTGTAATTGTATGATTGTGATTTTATGATTGTGATTGTATGATTGTGATTGTATGATTGTGATTGTATGATTGTGATTCTATGATTGTGATTGTATGATTGTGATTGTATGATTGTGATTGTATGATTGTGATTGTATGATTGTGATTGTATGATTGTGATTGTGTGATTCTGATCGTATGGTTGTGATTGTTCGATTGCGATTGTACGATTGTGATTGTATTATTGTGATTGCATGATTGTTTTTGTATGATTATGATTGTATGATTGTGATTGTATGATTGTGCCTGTACGATTGTGATGGTATGATTGGGATTGTATGATTGCGATTGTATGATTGCAATTTTATGAGTGTGATTATATGATTATGATTGTATGATTGCGATTGTATGATTGTGATTGTATGATTGTGATTGTATGATTGTGATTGTATGCTTGCGATTGTATGATTGTGATTGTCTGATTGTTTTTGTATGATTGTGATTGTATAGTAGTAATTGTATGATTGTGATCGTATGATTGTGATTGTATGATTGTGATTGAATGATTGTGAGTGTATGATTCTGATTGTATGATTGCGATTGCATGATTGGGATGTATGATTGTGTTTAGGAGACTGTACTTGTATGATTGCGATTTTATGATTGTGATTGTATGATTGTGATCGTATGATTGTGATCGTATGATTGTCATCGTATGATTGTGATTCTATGATTGTGATTCTATGATTGTGATTGTATGATTGTGATTGTATGACTGTGATTGTATGCTGGCGTCTGTATTATTGTGCTTGTATGATTGTGATTGTATGATTGTGATTGTATGATTGTGATTGTATGATTGTGATTGTATGATTGTGATTGTATGATTGTGATTGTATGATTGTGATTGTATGATTGTGATTGTATGATTGTGATTGTATGATTGTGATTTTATGATTGTGATTGTATGTTCGTGATCGTATGATTGTGATTGTATGATTGCCATCGTATGATTAGGATCGTATGATTGTGATCGTATAATTGTGATTGTATGATAGAAATTGTATGATTGTGATTCTATGATTGTGATCGTTTGATTGTGGTTGTGTAATTATGGTTCTATTATTGTGATTGTATTATTGTTCTTGTATGATTATGATCGTATGATTGTAATTGCATGATTGTGATTGTATGATTGTGATTGTGTGATTGTGATCGTATGGTTGTGATTGTTCGATTGCGGTTGTACGATTGTGATTGTATTATTGTGATTGTATGATTGTGATTGTATGATTGTGATTGTATGATTGTGATTGTATGATTGTGATTGTATGATTGTGATTTTATGATTGTGATTGTATGATTGTGATTGTATGGTTGTGATTGTATGATTGTGATTCTATGATTGTGATTCTATGATTGTGATTGTATGATTGTGATTGTATGCTGGCGACTGTATTATTGTGAGTGTATGATTGTGATTGTATGATTGTGATTGTATGATTGTGATTGTATGATTGTGATTGTATGATTGTGATTCAATGATTGTGAGTGTATGATTGTGATTGTATGATTGCGATTGTATGATTGGGATTGTATGATTGTGATGTATGATAGTGTTTAGGAGATTGTAATTGTATGATTGCGATTTTATGATTGTGATTGTATGTTCGTGATCGTATGATTGTGATTGTATGATTGCGATCGTATGATTAGGATCGTATGATTGTAATTGCATGATTGTGATTGTATGATTGTGATTGTGTGATTGTGATCGTATGGTTGTGATTGTTCGATTGCGGTTGTACGATTGTGATTGTATTATTGTGATTGTATGATTGTGATTGTATGATTGTGATTGTATGATTGTGATTGTATGATTGTGATTGTATGATTGTGATTGTATGATTGTGATTGTATGATTGTGATTATATGATTGTGATTTTATGATTGTGATTGTATGATTGTGATTGTATGATTGTGATTGTATGATTGTGATTCTATGATTGTGATTCTATGATTGTGATTGTATGATTGTGATTGTATGCTGGCGACTGTATTATTGTGATTGTATGTTTGTGATTGTATGATTGTGATTGTATGATTGTGATTGTATGATTGTGATTGTATGATTGTGATTGTATGATTGTGATTGTATGACTGTGATTGTATGATTGTGATTGTATGATTGTGATTGTATGATTGTGATTGTATGATTGGGATTGTATGGTTGTATTTGGGAGATTGTAATTGTATGATTGCGATTTTATGATTGCGATTGTATGATTGCGATCGTATGATTGTGATTGTTTGATTGCGATTGTATGATTGTGATTGTATGATTGTGATTGTATGATTGCGATCGTATGATTGTGATTGTTTGATTGCAATTGCATGATTGTGATTGTATTATTGTGATTGCATGATTTTGATTGAATGATTGTTATAGTATGATTGTGATTGTATAGTAGTAATTGTATGATTGTGATCGTATGATTGTGATTGTATGATTGTGATTGAATGATTGTGAGTGTATAATTGTGATTGTATGATTGCGATTGTATGATTGGGATTGTATGATTGTGATGTATGATTGTGTTTAGGAGATTGTAATTGTATGATTGCGATTTTATGATTGTGATTGTATGTTTGTGATCGTATGATTGTGATTGTATGATTGCGATTGTATGATTGGGATTGTATGATTGTGATGTATGATTGTGATTAGGAGATTGTAATTGTATGATTGCGATTTTATGATTGTGATTGTATGATTGTGAGCGTATGATTGTGACCGTATGATTGTGATCGTATGATTGTGATTCTATGATTGTGATTCTATGATTGTGATTGTATGATTGTGATTGTATGCTGGCGACTGTATTATTGTGATTGTATGATTGTGATTGTATGATTGTGATTGTATGATTGTGATTGTATGATTGTGATTGTATGATTGTGATTGTATGACTGTGATTGTATGATTGTGATTTTATGATTGTGATTGTATGCTTGTGATTGTATGATTGTGATTGTATGATTGTGATTGTATGCTTGCGATTGTATGATTGTGATTGTATGATTGTCTTTGTATGATTGTGATTGTATAGTAGTAATTGTATGATTGTGATCGTATGATTGTGATTGTATGATTGTGATTGAATGATTGTGAGTGTATGATTCTGATTGTATGATTGCGATTGCATGATTGGGATGTATGATTGTGTTTAGGAGATTGTAAGTGTATGATTGCGATTTTATGATTGTGATTGTATGATTGTGAGCGTATGATTGTGATTGTATGATTGTGATTGTATGATTGTGATTGTATGATTGTGATTGTATGATTGTGATTGTATGATTGTGATTGTATGATTGTGATTGTATGATTGTGATTGTATGATTGTGATTGTATGATTGTGATTGTATGATTGGGATTGTATGATTGTGATGTATGATTGTGTTTAGGAGATTGTAAGTGTATGATTGCGATTTTATGATTGTGATTGTATGATTGTGAGCGTATGATTGTGACCGTATGATTGTGATCGTATGATTGTGATTCTATGATTGTGATTCTATGATTGTGATTGTATGATTGTGATTGTATGCTGGCGACTGTATTATTGTGATTGTATGATTGTGAATGTATGATTGTGATTGTATGATTGTGATTGTATGATTGTGATTGTATGATTGTGATTGTATGATTGTGATTGTATGACTGTGATTGTATGATTGTGATTTTATGATTGTGATTGTATGCTTGTGATTGTATGATTGTGATTGTATGATTGTGATTGTATGATTGTGATTGTATGATTGTGATTGTATCATTGTGATTGAATGATTGTGAGTGTATGATTGTGATTATATGATTGCGTTCGTATGATTGTGATTGTTTGATTGCAATTGTATGATTGCGATTGTATGATTGTGATTGTATGATTGTGATTGTATGATTGTGATTGTATGATGGTGATTGTATGATTGTGATTGTACGATTGTGATTGTAGGATTGCGAGTGTATGATTGTGATTTTATGATTGTGATTGTGTGATTCTGATCGTATGGTTGTGATTGTTCGATTGCGATTGTACGATTGTGACTGTATTATTGTGATTGCATGATTGTTTTTGTATGATTATGATTGTATGATTGTGATTGTATGATTGTGCTTGTATGATTGTGATGGTAAGATTGGGATTGTATGATTGCGATTGTATGATTGCAATTTTATGAGTGTGATTATATGATTATGATTGTATGATTGCGATTGTATGATTGTGATTGAATGATTGTGATTGTATGCTTGCGATTGTATGATTGTGATTGTATGATTGTGATTGTATGATTGTGGTTGTATGATTGCGATCGTATGATTGTGATCGTATGATTGTGATTCTATGATTGTGATCGTTTGATTGTGGTTGTATAATCATGGTTCTATTATTGTGATTGTATTATTGTTCTTGTATGATTATGATCGTATGATTGTAATTGCATGATTGTGATTGTATGATTGTGATTGTGTGATTGTGATCGTATGGCTGTGATTGCTCGATTGCGATTGTACGATTGTGATTGTATTATTGTGATTGTATGATTGTGATTGCATGATTGTGATTGTATGATTGTGATTCTATGATTTTGATTGTATGGTTGTTATAGTATGATTGTGATTGCATGATTGTGATTGTATGGTTGTATTTATGTGATTGTAATTGTATGATTGCGATTGTATGATTGCGATTGTATGTTTGTGATCGTATGATTGTGATTGTTTGATTGCAATTGCATGATTGTGATTGTATTATTGTGATTGCATGATTTTGATTGAATGATTGTTATAGTATGATTGTGATTGTATAGTAGTAATTGTATGATTGTGATCGTATGATTGTGATTGTATGATTGTGATTGAATGATTGTGAGTGTATAATTGTGATTGTATGATTGCGATTGTATGATTGGGATTGTATGATTGTGATGTATGATTGTGTTTAGGAGATTGTAATTGTATGATTGCGATTTTATGATTGTGATTGTATGTTTGTGATCGTATGATTGTGATTGTATGATTGCGATTGTATGATTGGGATTGTATGATTGTGATGTATGATTGTGATTAGGAGATTGTAATTGTATGATTGCGATTTTATGATTGTGATTGTATGATTGTGAGCGTATGATTGTGACCGTATGATTGTGATCGTATGATTGTGATTCTATGATTGTGATTCTATGATTGTGATTGTATGATTGTGATTGTATGCTGGCGACTGTATTATTGTGATTGTATGATTGTGATTGTATGATTGTGATTGTATGATTGTGATTGTATGATTGTGATTGTATGATTGTGATTGTATGACTGTGATTGTATGATTGTGATTTTATGATTGTGATTGTATGCTTGTGATTGTATGATTGTGATTGTATGATTGTGATTGTATGCTTGCGATTGTATGATTGTGATTGTATGATTGTCTTTGTATGATTGTGATTGTATAGTAGTAATTGTATGATTGTGATCGTATGATTGTGATTGTATGATTGTGATTGAATGATTGTGAGTGTATGATTCTGATTGTATGATTGCGATTGCATGATTGGGATGTATGATTGTGTTTAGGAGATTGTAAGTGTATGATTGCGATTTTATGATTGTGATTGTATGATTGTGAGCGTATGATTGTGATTGTATGATTGTGATTGTATGATTGTGATTGTATGATTGTGATTGTATGATTGTGATTGTATGATTGTGATTGTATGATTGTGATTGTATGATTGTGATTGTATGATTGTGATTGTATGATTGTGATTGTATGATTGGGATTGTATGATTGTGATGTATGATTGTGTTTAGGAGATTGTAAGTGTATGATTGCGATTTTATGATTGTGATTGTATGATTGTGAGCGTATGATTGTGATTGTATGATGGTGATTGTATGATTGTGATTGTGCGATTGTGATTGTAGGATTGCGAGTGTATGATTGTGATTTTATGATTGTGATTGTGTGATTCTGATCGTATGGTTGTGATTGTTCGATTGCGATTGTACGATTGTGACTGTATTATTGTGATTGCATGATTGTTTTTGTATGATTATGATTGTATGATTGTGATTGTATGATTGTGCTTGTATGATTGTGATGGTAAGATTGGGATTGTATGATTGCGATTGTATGATTGCAATTTTATGAGTGTGATTATATGATTATGATTGTATGATTGCGATTGTATGATTGTGATTGAATGATTGTGATTGTATGCTTGCGATTGTATGATTGTGATTGTATGATTGTGATTGTATGATTGTGGTTGTATGATTGCGATCGTATGATTGTGATCGTATGATTGTGATTCTATGATTGTGATCGTTTGATTGTGGTTGTATAATCATGGTTCTATTATTGTGATTGTATTATTGTTCTTGTATGATTATGATCGTATGATTGTAATTGCATGATTGTGATTGTATGATTGTGATTGTGTGATTGTGATCGTATGGCTGTGATTGCTCGATTGCGATTGTACGATTGTGATTGTATTATTGTGATTGTATGATTGTGATTGCATGATTGTGATTGTATGATTGTGATTCTATGATTTTGATTGTATGGTTGTTATAGTATGATTGTGATTGCATGATTGTGATTGTATGGTTGTATTTATGTGATTGTAATTGTATGATTGCGATTGTATGATTGCGATTGTATGTTTGTGATCGTATGATTGTGATTGTATGATTGCGATCGTATGATTAGGATCGTATGATTGTGATCGTATGATTGTGATTGTATGATAGAAATTGTATGATTGTGGACGTATGATTGTGATTCTATGATTGTGATCGTTTGATTGTGGTTGTATAATTATGGTTCTATTATTGTGATTGTATTATTGTTCTTGTATGATTATGATCGTATGATTGTAATTGCATGATAGTGATTATATGATTGTGATTGTGTGATTGTGATCGTATGGTTGTGATATTTCGATTGTGATTGTACGATTGTGATTGAATGATTGTTTTTGTATGACTGTGATTGTATAGTAGTAATTGTATGATTGTGATCGTATGATTGTGATTGTATGATTGTGATTGAATGATTGTGAGTGTATGATTCTGATTGTATGATTGCGATTGCATGATTGGTATGTATGATTGTGTTTAGGAGATTGTAATTGTATGATTGCGATTTTATGATTGTGATTGTATGATTGTGATCGGATGATTGTGATCGTATGATTGTGATCGTATGATTGTGGTCGTATGATTGTGATTCTATGATTGTGATTCTATGATTGCGTTTGTATGATTATGATTGTATGCTGGCGACTGTATTATTGTGATTGTATGATTGTGATTGTATGATTGTGATTGTATGCTGGCGACTGTATTATTGTGATTGTATGATTGTGATTGTATGATTGTGATTGTATGATTGTGATTGTATGATTGTGATTGTGTGATTCTGATCGTATGGTTGTGATTGTTCGATTGCGCTTGTACGATTGTGATTGTATTATTGTGATTGCATGATAGTTTTTGTATGATTATGACTGTATGATTGTGATTGTATGATTGTGCCTGTATGATTGTGATGGTATGATTGGGATTGTATGATTGCGATTGTATGATTGCAATTTTATGAGTGTGATTATATGATTATGATTGTATGATTGCGATTGTATGATTGTGATTGTATGCTTGCGATTGTATGATTGTGATTGTATGATTGTTTTTGTATGATTGTGATAGTATAGTAGTAATTGTATGATTGTGATCGTATGATTGTGATTGTATGATTGTGATTGAATGATTGTGAGTGTATGATTCTGATTGTATGATTGCGATTGCATGATTGGTATGTATGATTGTGTTTAGGAGATTGTAATTGTATGATTGCGATTTTATGATTGTGATTGTATGATTGTGATCGGATGATTGTGATCGTATGATTGTGATCGTATGATTGTGATCGTATGATTGTGATTCTATGATTGTGATTCTATGATTGTGATTGTATGATTGTGATTGTATGCTGGCGACTGTATTATTGTGATTGTATGATTGTGATTGTATGATTGTGATTGTATGATTGTGATTGTATGATTGTGATTGTATGATTGTGATTGTATGATTGTGATTGTATGATTGTGATTGTATGATTGTGATTGTATGATTGTGATTGTATGATTGTGATTGTATGATTGTGATTGTATGATTGTGATGGTATGATTGTGATTGTATGATTGTGATTGTATGCTTGCGATTGTATGATTGTGATTGCATGATTGTGATTGTATGATTGTATTTATGTGATTGTAATTGTATGATTGCGATTGTATGATTGTGATTGTATGATTGTGATTGTATGCTTGCGATTTTATGATTGTGATTTATGATTGTTTTTGTATGATTGTGATTGTATAGTAGTAATTGTATGATTGTGATCGTATGATTGTGATTGTATGATTGTGATTGAATGATTGTGAGTGTGTGATTGTGATTGTATGATTGTGATTGTATGATTGTGATTGTACGATTGTGATTGTAAGATTGCGAGTGTATGATTGTCATGGTATGATTGTGATTGTATGATTGCGATTGTATGATTGCAATTTTATGAGTGTGATTGTTATGATTATGATTGTATGATTGTGATTGTATGATTGTGATTGCATGATTGTGATTGTATGATTGTGATCGTATGATTGTCATCGTATGATTGCGATTGTATGATTTTGATTGTATGAATGTGATTGTATGATTGTCATTGTATGTTTGTGATCGTATGATTGTGATTGTATGATTGCGATCGTATGATTAGGATCGTATGATTGTGATCGTATGATTGTGATTCTATGATTGTGATCGTTTGATTGTGGTTGTATAAGTATGGTTCTATTATTGTGATTGTGTGATTGCGATTGTATGATTGTGATTGTATGATTGCGATCGTATGATTGTGATTGTCTGATTGCAATTTCATGATTGTGATTGTATTATTGTGATTGTATGATTTTGATTGAATGATTGTTATAGTATGATTGTGATTGTATAGTAGTAATTGTATGATTGTGATCGTATGATTGTGATTGTATGATTGCGATCGTATGATTAGGATCGTATGATTGTGATCGTATGATTGTGATTGTATGATAAAAATTGTATGATTGTGATCGTATGATTGTGATTCTATGATTGTGATCGTTTGATTGTGGTTGTATAATTATGGTTCTATTATTGTGATTGTATTATTGATCTTGTATGATTATGATCGTATGATTGTAATTGCACGATTGTGATTGTATGATTGTGATTGTGTGACTGTGATCGTATGGTTGTGATTGTTCGATTGCGATTGTACGATTGTGATTGTATTATTGTGATTGTATGATTGTGATTGCATGATTGTGATTGTATGATTGTGATTCTATGATTTTGATTGTATGGTTGTTATAGTATGATTGTGATTGCATGATTGTGATTGTATGGTTGTATTTATGTGATTGTAATTGTATGATTGCGATTGTATGATTGCGATTGTATGTTTGTGATCGTATGATTGTGATTGTTTGATTGCAATTGCATGATTGTGATTGTATTATTGTGATTGCATGATTTTGATTGAATGATTGTTATAGTATGATTGTGATTGTATAGTAGTAATTGTATGATTGTGATCGTATGATTGTGATTGTATGATTGTGATTGAATGATTGTGAGTGTATAATTGTGATTGTATGATTGCGATTGTATGATTGGGATTGTATGATTGTGATGTATGATTGTGTTTAGGAGATTGTAATTGTATGATTGCGATTTTATGATTGTGATTGTATGTTTGTGATCGTATGATTGTGATTGTATGATTGCGATTGTATGATTGGGATTGTATGATTGTGATGTATGATTGTGATTAGGAGATTGTAATTGTATGATTGCGATTTTATGATTGTGATTGTATGATTGTGAGCGTATGATTGTGACCGTATGATTGTGATCGTATGATTGTGATTCTATGATTGTGATTCTATGATTGTGATTGTATGATTGTGATTGTATGCTGGCGACTGTATTATTGTGATTGTATGATTGTGATTGTATGATTGTGATTGTATGATTGTGATTGTATGATTGTGATTGTATGACTGTGATTGTATGATTGTGATTTTATGATTGTGATTGTATGCTTGTGATTGTATGATTGTGATTGTATGATTGTGATTGTATGCTTGCGATTGTATGATTGTGATTGTATGATTGTCTTTGTATGATTGTGATTGTATAGTAGTAATTGTATGATTGTGATCGTATGATTGTGATTGTATGATTGTGATTGAATGATTGTGAGTGTATGATTCTGATTGTATGATTGCGATTGCATGATTGGGATGTATGATTGTGTTTAGGAGATTGTAAGTGTATGATTGCGATTTTATGATTGTGATTGTATGATTGTGAGCGTATGATTGTGATTGTATGATTGTGATTGTATGATTGTGATTGTATGATTGTGATTGTATGATTGTGATTGTATGATTGTGATTGTATGATTGTGATTGTATGATTGTGATTGTATGATTGTGATTGTATGATTGGGATTGTATGATTGTGATGTATGATTGTGTTTAGGAGATTGTAAGTGTATGATTGCGATTTTATGATTGTGATTGTATGATTGTGAGCGTATGATTGTGACCGTATGATTGTGATCGTATGATTGTGATTCTATGATTGTGATTCTATGATTGTGATTGTATGATTGTGATTGTATGCTGGCGACTGTATTATTGTGATTGTATGATTGTGAATGTATGATTGTGATTGTATGATTGTGATTGTATGATTGTGATTGTATGATTGTGATTGTATGATTGTGATTGTATGACTGTGATTGTATGATTGTGATTTTATGATTGTGATTGTATGCTTGTGATTGTATGATTGTGATTGTATGATTGTGATTGTATGATTGTGATTGTATCATTGTGATTGAATGATTGTGAGTGTATGATTGTGATTATATGATTGCGTTCGTATGATTGTGATTGTTTGATTGCAATTGTATGATTGCGATTGTATGATTGTGATTGTATGATTGTGATTGTATGATGGTGATTGTATGATTGTGATTGTGCGATTGTGATTGTAGGATTGCGAGTGTATGATTGTGATTTTATGATTGTGATTGTGTGATTCTGATCGTATGGTTGTGATTGTTCGATTGCGATTGTACGATTGTGACTGTATTATTGTGATTGCATGATTGTTTTTGTATGATTATGATTGTATGATTGTGATTGTATGATTGTGCTTGTATGATTGTGATGGTAAGATTGGGATTGTATGATTGCGATTGTATGATTGCAATTTTATGAGTGTGATTATATGATTATGATTGTATGATTGCGATTGTATGATTGTGATTGAATGATTGTGATTGTATGCTTGCGATTGTATGATTGTGATTGTATGATTGTGATTGTATGATTGTGGTTGTATGATTGCGATCGTATGATTGTGATCGTATGATTGTGATTCTATGATTGTGATCGTTTGATTGTGGTTGTATAATCATGGTTCTATTATTGTGATTGTATTATTGTTCTTGTATGATTATGATCGTATGATTGTAATTGCATGATTGTGATTGTATGATTGTGATTGTGTGATTGTGATCGTATGGCTGTGATTGCTCGATTGCGATTGTACGATTGTGATTGTATTATTGTGATTGTATGATTGTGATTGCATGATTGTGATTGTATGATTGTGATTCTATGATTTTGATTGTATGGTTGTTATAGTATGATTGTGATTGCATGATTGTGATTGTATGGTTGTATTTATGTGATTGTAATTGTATGATTGCGATTGTATGATTGCGATTGTATGTTTGTGATCGTATGATTGTGATTGTTTGATTGCAATTGCATGATTGTGATTGTATTATTGTGATTGCATGATTTTGATTGAATGATTGTTATAGTATGATTGTGATTGTATAGTAGTAATTGTATGATTGTGATCGTATGATTGTGATTGTATGATTGTGATTGAATGATTGTGAGTGTATAATTGTGATTGTATGATTGCGATTGTATGATTGGGATTGTATGATTGTGATGTATGATTGTGTTTAGGAGATTGTAATTGTATGATTGCGATTTTATGATTGTGATTGTATGTTTGTGATCGTATGATTGTGATTGTATGATTGCGATTGTATGATTGGGATTGTATGATTGTGATGTATGATTGTGTTTAGGAGATTGTAAGTGTATGATTGCGATTTTATGATTGTGATTGTATGATTGTGAGCGTATGATTGTGACCGTATGATTGTGATCGTATGATTGTGATTCTATGATTGTGATTCTATGATTGTGATTGTATGATTGTGATTGTATGCTGGCGACTGTATTATTGTGATTGTATGATTGTGAATGTATGATTGTGATTGTATGATTGTGATTGTATGATTGTGATTGTATGATTGTGATTGTATGATTGTGATTGTATGACTGTGATTGTATGATTGTGATTTTATGATTGTGATTGTATGCTTGTGATTGTATGATTGTGATTGTATGATTGTGATTGTATGATTGTGATTGTATCATTGTGATTGAATGATTGTGAGTGTATGATTGTGATTATATGATTGCGTTCGTATGATTGTGATTGTTTGATTGCAATTGTATGATTGCGATTGTATGATTGTGATTGTATGATTGTGATTGTATGATGGTGATTGTATGATTGTGATTGTGCGATTGTGATTGTAGGATTGCGAGTGTATGATTGTGATTTTATGATTGTGATTGTGTGATTCTGATCGTATGGTTGTGATTGTTCGATTGCGATTGTACGATTGTGACTGTATTATTGTGATTGCATGATTGTTTTTGTATGATTATGATTGTATGATTGTGATTGTACGATTGTGCTTGTATGATTGTGATGGTAAGATTGGGATTGTATGATTGCGATTGTATGATTGCAATTTTATGAGTGTGATTATATGATTATGATTGTATGATTGCGATTGTATGATTGTGATTGAATGATTGTGATTGTATGCTTGCGATTGTATGATTGTGATTGTATGATTGTGATTGTATGATTGTGGTTGTATGATTGCGATCGTATGATTGTGATCGTATGATTGTGATTCTATGATTGTGATCGTTTGATTGTGGTTGTATAATCATGGTTCTATTATTGTGATTGTATTATTGTTCTTGTATGATTATGATCGTATGATTGTAATTGCATGATTGTGATTGTATGATTGTGATTGTGTGATTGTGATCGTATGGCTGTGATTGCTCGATTGCGATTGTACGATTGTGATTGTATTATTGTGATTGTATGATTGTGATTGCATGATTGTGATTGTATGATTGTGATTCTATGATTTTGATTGTATGGTTGTTATAGTATGATTGTGATTGCATGATTGTGATTGTATGGTTGTATTTATGTGATTGTAATTGTATGATTGCGATTGTATGATTGCGATTGTATGTTTGTGATCGTATGATTGTGATTGTATGATTGCGATCGTATGATTAGGATCGTATGATTGTGATCGTATGATTGTGATTGTATGATAGAAATTGTATGATTGTGGACGTATGATTGTGATTCTATGATTGTGATCGTTTGATTGTGGTTGTATAATTATGGTTCTATTATTGTGATTGTATTATTGTTCTTGTATGATTATGATCGTATGATTGTAATTGCATGATAGTGATTATATGATTGTGATTGTGTGATTGTGATCGTATGGTTGTGATATTTCGATTGTGATTGTACGATTGTGATTGAATGATTGTTTTTGTATGACTGTGATTGTATAGTAGTAATTGTATGATTGTGATCGTATGATTGTGATTGTATGATTGTGATTGAATGATTGTGAGTGTATGATTCTGATTGTATGATTGCGATTGCATGATTGGTATGTATGATTGTGTTTAGGAGATTGTAATTGTATGATTGCGATTTTATGATTGTGATTGTATGATTGTGATCGGATGATTGTGATCGTATGATTGTGATCGTATGATTGTGATCGTATGATTGTGATTCTATGATTGTGATTCTATGATTGCGTTTGTATGATTATGATTGTATGCTGGCGACTGTATTATTGTGATTGTATGATTGTGATTGTATGATTGTGATTGTATGCTGGCGACTGTATTATTGTGATTGTATGATTGTGATTGTATGATTGTGATTGTATGATTGTGATTGTATGATTGTGATTGTGTGATTCTGATCGTATGGTTGTGATTGTTCGATTGCGCTTGTACGATTGTGATTGTATTATTGTGATTGCATGATAGTTTTTGTATGATTATGACTGTATGATTGTGATTGTATGATTGTGCCTGTATGATTGTGATGGTATGATTGGGATTGTATGATTGCGATTGTATGATTGCAATTTTATGAGTGTGATTATATGATTATGATTGTATGATTGCGATTGTATGATTGTGATTGTATGCTTGCGATTGTATGATTGTGATTGTATGATTGTTTTTGTATGATTGTGATAGTATAGTAGTAATTGTATGATTGTGATCGTATGATTGTGATTGTATGATTGTGATTGAATGATTGTGAGTGTATGATTCTGATTGTATGATTGCGATTGCATGATTGGTATGTATGATTGTGTTTAGGAGATTGTAATTGTATGATTGCGATTTTATGATTGTGATTGTATGATTGTGATCGGATGATTGTGATCGTATGATTGTGATCGTATGATTGTGATCGTATGATTGTGATTCTATGATTGTGATTCTATGATTGTGATTGTATGATTGTGATTGTATGCTGGCGACTGTATTATTGTGATTGTATGATTGTGATTGTATGATTGTGATTGTATGATTGTGATTGTATGATTGTGATTGTATGATTGTGATTGTATGATTGTGATTGTATGATTGTGATTGTATGATTGTGATTGTATGATTGTGATTGTATGATTGTGATTGTATGATTGTGATGGTATGATTGTGATTGTATGATTGTGATTGTATGCTTGCGATTGTATGATTGTGATTGCATGATTGTGATTGTATGATTGTATTTATGTGATTGTAATTGTATGATTGCGATTGTATGATTGTGATTGTATGATTGTGATTGTATGCTTGCGATTTTATGATTGTGATTGTATGATTGTTTTTGTATGATTGTGATTGTATAGTAGTAATTGTATGATTGTGATCGTATGATTGTGATTGTATGATTGTGATTGAATGATTGTGAGTGTATGATTGTGATTGTATGATTGTGATTGTATGATTGTGATTGTACGATTGTGATTGTAAGATTGCGAGTGTATGATTGTCATGGTATGATTGTGATTGTATGATTGCGATTGTATGATTGCAATTTTATGAGTGTGATTGTTATGATTATGATTGTATGATTGTGATTGTATGATTGTGATTGCATGATTGTGATTGTATGATTGTGATCGTATGATTGTCATCGTATGATTGCGATTGTATGATTTTGATTGTATGAATGTGATTGTATGATTGTCATTGTATGTTTGTGATCGTATGATTGTGATTGTATGATTGCGATCGTATGATTAGGATCGTATGATTGTGATCGTATGATTGTGATTCTATGATTGTGATCGTTTGATTGTGGTTGTATAAGTATGGTTCTATTATTGTGATTGTGTGATTGCGATTGTATGATTGTGATTGTATGATTGCGATCGTATGATTGTGATTGTCTGATTGCAATTTCATGATTGTGATTGTATTATTGTGATTGTATGATTTTGATTGAATGATTGTTATAGTATGATTGTGATTGTATAGTAGTAATTGTATGATTGTGATCGTATGATTGTGATTGTATGATTGCGATCGTATGATTAGGATCGTATGATTGTGATCGTATGATTGTGATTGTATGATAAAAATTGTATGATTGTGATCGTATGATTGTGATTCTATGATTGTGATCGTTTGATTGTGGTTGTATAATTATGGTTCTATTATTGTGATTGTATTATTGATCTTGTATGATTATGATCGTATGATTGTAATTGCACGATTGTGATTGTATGATTGTGATTGTGTGACTGTGATCGTATGGTTGTGATTGTTCGATTGCGATTGTACGATTGTGATTGTATTATTGTGATTGTATGATTGTGATTGCATGATTGTGATTGTATGATTGTGATTCTATGATTTTGATTGTATGGTTGTTATAGTATGATTGTGATTGCATGATTGTGATTGTATGGTTGTATTTATGTGATTGTAATTGTATGATTGCGATTGTATGATTGCGATTGTATGTTTGTGATCGTATGATTGTGATTGTTTGATTGCAATTGCATGATTGTGATTGTATTATTGTGATTGCATGATTTTGATTGAATGATTGTTATAGTATGATTGTGATTGTATAGTAGTAATTGTATGATTGTGATCGTATGATTGTGATTGTATGATTGTGATTGAATGATTGTGAGTGTATAATTGTGATTGTATGATTGCGATTGTATGATTGGGATTGTATGATTGTGATGTATGATTGTGTTTAGGAGATTGTAATTGTATGATTGCGATTTTATGATTGTGATTGTATGTTTGTGATCGTATGATTGTGATTGTATGATTGCGATTGTATGATTGGGATTGTATGATTGTGATGTATGATTGTGATTAGGAGATTGTAATTGTATGATTGCGATTTTATGATTGTGATTGTATGATTGTGAGCGTATGATTGTGACCGTATGATTGTGATCGTATGATTGTGATTCTATGATTGTGATTCTATGATTGTGATTGTATGATTGTGATTGTATGCTGGCGACTGTATTATTGTGATTGTATGATTGTGATTGTATGATTGTGATTGTATGATTGTGATTGTATGATTGTGATTGTATGACTGTGATTGTATGATTGTGATTTTATGATTGTGATTGTATGCTTGTGATTGTATGATTGTGATTGTATGATTGTGATTGTATGCTTGCGATTGTATGATTGTGATTGTATGATTGTCTTTGTATGATTGTGATTGTATAGTAGTAATTGTATGATTGTGATCGTATGATTGTGATTGTATGATTGTGATTGAATGATTGTGAGTGTATGATTCTGATTGTATGATTGCGATTGCATGATTGGGATGTATGATTGTGTTTAGGAGATTGTAAGTGTATGATTGCGATTTTATGATTGTGATTGTATGATTGTGAGCGTATGATTGTGATTGTATGATTGTGATTGTATGATTGTGATTGTATGATTGTGATTGTATGATTGTGATTGTATGATTGTGATTGTATGATTGTGATTGTATGATTGTGATTGTATGATTGTGATTGTATGATTGTGATTGTATGATTGTGATTGTATGATTGGGATTGTATGATTGTGATGTATGATTGTGTTTAGGAGATTGTAAGTGTATGATTGCGATTTTATGATTGTGATTGTATGATTGTGAGCGTATGATTGTGACCGTATGATTGTGATCGTATGATTGTGATTCTATGATTGTGATTCTATGATTGTGATTGTATGATTGTGATTGTATGCTGGCGACTGTATTATTGTGATTGTATGATTGTGAATGTATGATTGTGATTGTATGATTGTGATTGTATGATTGTGATTGTATGATTGTGATTGTATGATTGTGATTGTATGACTGTGATTGTATGATTGTGATTTTATGATTGTGATTGTATGCTTGTGATTGTATGATTGTGATTGTATGATTGTGATTGTATGATTGTGATTGTATCATTGTGATTGAATGATTGTGAGTGTATGATTGTGATTATATGATTGCGTTCGTATGATTGTGATTGTTTGATTGCAATTGTATGATTGCGATTGTATGATTGTGATTGTATGATTGTGATTGTATGATGGTGATTGTATGATTGTGATTGTGCGATTGTGATTGTAGGATTGCGAGTGTATGATTGTGATTTTATGATTGTGATTGTGTGATTCTGATCGTATGGTTGTGATTGTTCGATTGCGATTGTACGATTGTGACTGTATTATTGTGATTGCATGATTGTTTTTGTATGATTATGATTGTATGATTGTGATTGTATGATTGTGCTTGTATGATTGTGATGGTAAGATTGGGATTGTATGATTGCGATTGTATGATTGCAATTTTATGAGTGTGATTATATGATTATGATTGTATGATTGCGATTGTATGATTGTGATTGAATGATTGTGATTGTATGCTTGCGATTGTATGATTGTGATTGTATGATTGTGATTGTATGATTGTGGTTGTATGATTGCGATCGTATGATTGTGATCGTATGATTGTGATTCTATGATTGTGATCGTTTGATTGTGGTTGTATAATCATGGTTCTATTATTGTGATTGTATTATTGTTCTTGTATGATTATGATCGTATGATTGTAATTGCATGATTGTGATTGTATGATTGTGATTGTGTGATTGTGATCGTATGGCTGTGATTGCTCGATTGCGATTGTACGATTGTGATTGTATTATTGTGATTGTATGATTGTGATTGCATGATTGTGATTGTATGATTGTGATTCTATGATTTTGATTGTATGGTTGTTATAGTATGATTGTGATTGCATGATTGTGATTGTATGGTTGTATTTATGTGATTGTAATTGTATGATTGCGATTGTATGATTGCGATTGTATGTTTGTGATCGTATGATTGTGATTGTATGATTGCGATCGTATGATTAGGATCGTATGATTGTGATCGTATGATTGTGATTGTATGATAGAAATTGTATGATTGTGGACGTATGATTGTGATTCTATGATTGTGATCGTTTGATTGTGGTTGTATAATTATGGTTCTATTATTGTGATTGTATTATTGTTCTTGTATGATTATGATCGTATGATTGTAATTGCATGATAGTGATTATATGATTGTGATTGTGTGATTGTGATCGTATGGTTGTGATATTTCGATTGTGATTGTACGATTGTGATTGAATGATTGTTTTTGTATGACTGTGATTGTATAGTAGTAATTGTATGATTGTGATCGTATGATTGTGATTGTATGATTGTGATTGAATGATTGTGAGTGTATGATTCTGATTGTATGATTGCGATTGCATGATTGGTATGTATGATTGTGTTTAGGAGATTGTAATTGTATGATTGCGATTTTATGATTGTGATTGTATGATTGTGATCGGATGATTGTGATCGTATGATTGTGATCGTATGATTGTGATCGTATGATTGTGATTCTATGATTGTGATTCTATGATTGCGTTTGTATGATTATGATTGTATGCTGGCGACTGTATTATTGTGATTGTATGATTGTGATTGTATGATTGTGATTGTATGCTGGCGACTGTATTATTGTGATTGTATGATTGTGATTGTATGATTGTGATTGTATGATTGTGATTGTATGATTGTGATTGTGTGATTCTGATCGTATGGTTGTGATTGTTCGATTGCGCTTGTACGATTGTGATTGTATTATTGTGATTGCATGATAGTTTTTGTATGATTATGACTGTATGATTGTGATTGTATGATTGTGCCTGTATGATTGTGATGGTATGATTGGGATTGTATGATTGCGATTGTATGATTGCAATTTTATGAGTGTGATTATATGATTATGATTGTATGATTGCGATTGTATGATTGTGATTGTATGCTTGCGATTGTATGATTGTGATTGTATGATTGTTTTTGTATGATTGTGATAGTATAGTAGTAATTGTATGATTGTGATCGTATGATTGTGATTGTATGATTGTGATTGAATGATTGTGAGTGTATGATTCTGATTGTATGATTGCGATTGCATGATTGGTATGTATGATTGTGTTTAGGAGATTGTAATTGTATGATTGCGATTTTATGATTGTGATTGTATGATTGTGATCGGATGATTGTGATCGTATGATTGTGATCGTATGATTGTGATCGTATGATTGTGATTCTATGATTGTGATTCTATGATTGTGATTGTATGATTGTGATTGTATGCTGGCGACTGTATTATTGTGATTGTATGATTGTGATTGTATGATTGTGATTGTATGATTGTGATTGTATGATTGTGATTGTATGATTGTGATTGTATGATTGTGATTGTATGATTGTGATTGTATGATTGTGATTGTATGATTGTGATTGTATGATTGTGATTGTATGATTGTGATTGTATGATTGTGATTTTATGATTGTGATTGTATGTTCGTGATCGTATGATTGTGATTGTATGATTGCCATCGTATGATTAGGATCGTATGATTGTGATCGTATAATTGTGATTGTATGATAGAAATTGTATGATTGTGATTCTATGATTGTGATCGTTTGATTGTGGTTGTGTAATTATGGTTCTATTATTGTGATTGTATTATTGTTCTTGTATGATTATGATCGTATGATTGTAATTGCATGATTGTGATTGTATGATTGTGACTGTGTGATTGTGATCGTATGGTTGTGATTGTTCGATTGCGGTTGTACGATTGTGATTGTATTATTGTGATTGTATGATTGTGATTGTATGATTGTGATTGTATGATTGTGATTGTATGATTGTGATTGTATGATTGTGATTTTATGATTGTGATTGTATGATTGTGATTGTATGGTTGTGATTGTATGATTGTGATTCTATGATTGTGATTCTATGATTGTGATTCTATGATTGTGATTGTATGATTGTGATTGTATGCTGGCGACTGTATTATTGTGAGTGTATGATTGTGATTGTATGATTGTGATTGTATGATTGTGATTGTATGATTGTGATCGTATGATTGTGATTGTATGATTGTGATTGAATGATTGTGAGTGTATGATTCTGATTGTATGATTGCGATTGCATGATTGGTATGTATGATTGTGTTTAGGAGATTGTAATTGTATGATTGCGATTTTATGATTGTGATTGTATGATTGTGATCGGATGATTGTGATCGTATGATTGTGATCGTATGATTGTGATCGTATGATTGTGATTCTATGATTGTGATTCTATGATTGCGTTTGTATGATTATGATTGTATGCTGGCGACTGTATTATTGTGATTGTATGATTGTGATTGTATGATTGTGATTGTATGCTGGCGACTGTATTATTGTGATTGTATGATTGTGATTGTATGATTGTGATTGTATGATTGTGATTGTATGATTGTGATTGTGTGATTCTGATCGTATGGTTGTGATTGTTCGATTGCGCTTGTACGATTGTGATTGTATTATTGTGATTGCATGATAGTTTTTGTATGATTATGACTGTATGATTGTGATTGTATGATTGTGCCTGTATGATTGTGATGGTATGATTGGGATTGTATGATTGCGATTGTATGATTGCAATTTTATGAGTGTGATTATATGATTATGATTGTATGATTGCGATTGTATGATTGTGATTGTATGCTTGCGATTGTATGATTGTGATTGTATGATTGTTTTTGTATGATTGTGATGGTATAGTA
The DNA here is from genome assembly GCF_050947335.1 of Megachile rotundata. Classification (NCBI taxonomy): domain Eukaryota; kingdom Metazoa; phylum Arthropoda; class Insecta; order Hymenoptera; family Megachilidae; genus Megachile; species Megachile rotundata. The sequence continues at coordinate 241,170 of NW_027473375.1, read as the reverse complement.
GTAATTGTATGATTGTGATCGTATGATTGTGATTGTATGATTGTGATTGAATGATTGTGAGTGTATGATTCTGATTGTATGATTGCGATTGCATGATTGGTATGTATGATTGTGTTTAGGAGATTGTAATTGTATGATTGCGATTTTATGATTGTGATTGTATGATTGTGATCGGATGATTGTGATCGTATGATTGTGATCGTATGATTGTGATCGTATGATTGTGATTCTATGATTGTGATTCTATGATTGTGATTGTATGATTGTGATTGTATGCTGGCGACTGTATTATTGTGATTGTATGATTGTGATTGTATGATTGTGATTGTATGATTGTGATTGTATGATTGTGATTGTATGATTGTGATTGTATGATTGTGATTGTATGATTGTGATTGTATGATTGTGATTGTATGATTGTGATTGTATGATTGTGATTGTATGATTGTGATGGTATGATTGTGATTGTATGATTGTGATTGTATGCTTGCGATTGTATGATTGTGATTGCATGATTGTGATTGTATGATTGTATTTATGTGATTGTAATTGTATGTTTGCGATTGTATGATTGTGATTGTATGATTGTGATTGTATGCTTGCGATTTTATGATTGTGATTGTATGATTGTTTTTGTATGATTGTGATTGTATAGTAGTAATTGTATGATTGTGATCGTATGATTGTGATTGTATGATTGTGATTGAATGATTGTGAGTGTATGATTGTGATTGTATGATTGTGATTGTATGATTGTGATTGTACGATTGTGATTGTAAGATTGCGAGTGTATGATTGTCATGGTATGATTGTGATTGTATGATTGCGATTGTATGATTGCAATTTTATGAGTGTGATTGTTATGATTATGATTGTATGATTGTGATTGTATGATTGTGATTGCATGATTGTGATTGTATGATTGTGATCGTATGATTGTCATCGTATGATTGCGATTGTATGATTTTGATTGTATGAATGTGATTGTATGATTGTCATTGTATGTTTGTGATCGTATGATTGTGATTGTATGATTGCGATCGTATGATTAGGATCGTATGATTGTGATCGTATGATTGTGATTCTATGATTGTGATCGTTTGATTGTGGTTGTATAAGTATGGTTCTATTATTGTGATTGTGTGATTGCGATTGTATGATTGTGATTGTATGATTGCGATCGTATGATTGTGATTGTCTGATTGCAATTTCATGATTGTGATTGTATTATTGTGATTGTATGATTTTGATTGAATGATTGTTATAGTATGATTGTGATTGTATAGTAGTAATTGTATGATTGTGATCGTATGATTGTGATTGTATGATTGCGATCGTATGATTAGGATCGTATGATTGTGATCGTATGATTGTGATTGTATGATAAAAATTGTATGATTGTGATCGTATGATTGTGATTCTATGATTGTGATCGTTTGATTGTGGTTGTATAATTATGGTTCTATTATTGTGATTGTATTATTGATCTTGTATGATTATGATCGTATGATTGTAATTGCACGATTGTGATTGTATGATTGTGATTGTGTGACTGTGATCGTATGGTTGTGATTGTTCGATTGCGATTGTACGATTGTGATTGTATTATTGTGATTGTATGATTGTTTTTGTATGATTATGATTGTATGATTGTGATTGTATGATTGTGCCTGTATGATTGTGATGGTATGATTGTGATTGTATGATTGTGATTGTATGATTGTGATTGTATGATTGTGATTGTATGATTGTATTTGGTAGATTGTAATTGTATGATTGCCATTTTATGATTGCGATTGTATGATTGTGATTCCATGATTGTGATTGTATGATTGTGATTGTATTATTGTGACTGTATGATTGTGATTGTATGATTGTGATTGTATGATTGTGGTTGTATGATTGCGATCGTATGATTGTGATCGTATGATTGTGATTCTATGATTGTGATCGTTTGATTGTGGTTGTATATTTATGGTTCTATTACTGTGATTGTATTATTGTTCTTGTATGATTATGATCGTATGATTGTAATTGCATGATTGTGATTATATGATTGTGATTGTGTGATTGTGATCGTATGGTTGTGATAGTTCGATTGCGATTGTACGTTTGTGATTGTATTATTGTGATTGTATGATTGTGATTGTATGATTGTGATTGTATGATTGTGATTGTATGATTGCGATTGTATGATTGTGATTGTATGATTTTTTTTGTATGATTGTGATTCTATAGTAGTAATTGTATGATTGTGATCGCATGATTGTGATTGTATGATACTGATTGAATGATTGTGAGTCTATGATTGTGATTGTATGATTGCGATTTGGGTGATTGTAATTGTATGATTGCGATTTTATGATTGTTATTGTATGATTGTGATTGTATGATTGTGATTGTATGATTGTGATTGTATGATTGTGATTGTATGATTGTGATTGTATGATTGTGATTGTATGATTGTGATTGTATGATTGTGATTGTATGATTGTGATTGTATGATTGTGATTGTATGATTGTGATTGTATGATTGTGATTGTATGATTGTGATTGTATGATTGTGATTGTATGATTGTGATTGTGTGATTCTGATCGTATGGTTGTGATTGTTCGATTGCGATTGTACGATTGTGATTGTATTATTGTGATTGCATGATTGTTTTTGTATGATTATGATTGTATGATTGTGATTGTATGATTGTGCCTGTATGATTGTGATGGTATGATTGGGATTGTATGATTGCGATTGTATGATTGCAATTTTATGAGTGTGACTATATGATTATGATTGTATGATTGCGATTGTATGCTGGCGACTGTATTATTGTGATTGTATGATTGTGAGTGTATGATTCTGATTGTATGACTGCGAATGCATGATTGGGATGTATGATTGTGTTTAGGAGATTGTAATTGTATGATTGCGATTTTATGATTGTGATTGTATGATTGTGATCGGATGATTGTGATCGTATGATTGTGACCGTATGATTGTGATTCTATGATTGTGTTTGTATGATTGTGATTGTATGCTGGCGACTGTATTATTGTGATTGTATGATTGTGATTCTATGATTGTGATTCTATGATTGTGATTGTATGATTGTGATTGTATGCTGGCGACTGTATTATTGTGATTGTATGATTGTGATTGTATGATTGGGATTGTATGATTGTGATTGTATGATTGTGATTGTATGATTGTGATTGTATGATTGTGATTTTATGATTGTGATTGTATGATTGTGATTGTATGATTGTGATTGTATGATTGTGATTCTATGATTGTGATTGTATGATTGTGATTGTATGATTGTGATTGTATGATTGTGATTGTATGATTGTGATTGTATGATTGTGATTGTGTGATTCTGATCGTATGGTTGTGATTGTTCGATTGCGATTGTACGATTGTGATTGTATTATTGTGATTGCATGATTGTTTTTGTATGATTATGATTGTATGATTGTGATTGTATGATTGTGCCTGTATGATTGTGATGGTATGATTGGGATTGTATGATTGCGATTGTATGATTGCAATTTTATGAGTGTGATTATATGATTATGATTGTATGATTGCGGTTGTATGATTGTGATTGTATGATTGTGATTGTATGATTGTGATTGTATGCTTGCGATTGTATGATTGTGATTGTCTGATTGTTTTTGTATGATTGTGATTGTATAGTAGTAATTGTATGATTGTGATCGTATGATTGTGATTGTATGATTGTGATTGAATGATTGTGAGTGTATGATTCTGATTGTATGATTGCGATTGCATGATTGGGATGTATGATTGTGTTTAGGAGACTGTACTTGTATGATTGCGATTTTATGATTGTGATTGTATGATTGTGATCGTATGATTGTGATCGTATGATTGTCATCGTATGATTGTGATTCTATGATTGTGATTCTATGATTGTGATTGTATGATTGTGATTGTATGACTGTGATTGTATGCTGGCGTCTGTATTATTGTGCTTGTATGATTGTGATTGTATGATTGTGATTGTATGATTGTGATTGTATGATTGTGATTGTATGATTGTGATTGTATGATTGTGATTGTATGATTGTGATTGTATGATTGTGATTGTATGATTGTGATTGTATGATTGTGATTTTATGATTGTGATTGTATGTTCGTGATCGTATGATTGTGATTGTATGATTGCCATCGTATGATTAGGATCGTATGATTGTGATCGTATAATTGTGATTGTATGATAGAAATTGTATGATTGTGATTCTATGATTGTGATCGTTTGATTGTGGTTGTGTAATTATGGTTCTATTATTGTGATTGTATTATTGTTCTTGTATGATTATGATCGTATGATTGTAATTGCATGATTGTGATTGTATGATTGTGACTGTGTGATTGTGATCGTATGGTTGTGATTGTTCGATTGCGGTTGTACGATTGTGATTGTATTATTGTGATTGTATGATTGTGATTGTATGATTGGGATTGTATGGTTGTATTTGGGAGATTGTAATTGTATGATTGCGATTTTATGATTGCGATTGTATGATTGCGATCGTATGATTGTGATTGTTTGATTGCGATTGTATGATTGTGATTGTATGATTGTGATTGTATGATTGCGATCGTATGATTGTGATTGTTTGATTGCAATTGCATGATTGTGATTGTATTATTGTGATTGCATGATTTTGATTGAATGATTGTTATAGTATGATTGTGATTGTATAGTAGTAATTGTATGATTGTGATCGTATGATTGTGATTGTATGATTGTGATTGAATGATTGTGAGTGTATAATTGTGATTGTATGATTGCGATTGTATGATTGGGATTGTATGATTGTGATGTATGATTGTGTTTAGGAGATTGTAATTGTATGATTGCGATTTTATGATTGTGATTGTATGTTTGTGATCGTATGATTGTGATTGTATGATTGCGATTGTATGATTGGGATTGTATGATTGTGATGTATGATTGTGATTAGGAGATTGTAATTGTATGATTGCGATTTTATGATTGTGATTGTATGATTGTGAGCGTATGATTGTGACCGTATGATTGTGATCGTATGATTGTGATTCTATGATTGTGATTCTATGATTGTGATTGTATGATTGTGATTGTATGCTGGCGACTGTATTATTGTGATTGTATGATTGTGATTGTATGATTGTGATTGTATGATTGTGATTGTATGATTGTGATTGTATGATTGTGATTGTATGATTGTGATTGTATGACTGTGATTGTATGATTGTGATTTTATGATTGTGATTGTATGCTTGTGATTGTATGATTGTGATTGTATGATTGTGATTGTATGCTTGCGATTGTATGATTGTGATTGTATGATTGTCTTTGTATGATTGTGATTGTATAGTAGTAATTGTATGATTGTGATCGTATGATTGTGATTGTATGATTGTGATTGAATGATTGTGAGTGTATGATTCTGATTGTATGATTGCGATTGCATGATTGGGATGTATGATTGTGTTTAGGAGATTGTAATGGTATGATTGCGATTTTATAATTGTGATTGTATGATTGTGATCGGATGATTGTGATCGTATGATTGTGATCGTATGATTGTGATCGTATGATTGTGATTCTATGATTGTGATTCTATGATTGTGATTGTATGATTGTGATTGTATGCTGGCGACTGTATTATTGTGATTGTATGATTGTGATTGTATGATTGTGATTGTATGATTGTGATTGTATGATTGTGATTGTATGATTGTGATTGTATGATTGTGATTGTATGATTGTGATTGTATGGTTGTGATTGTATGATTGTGATTGTATGATGGTGATTGTATGATTGTGATTGTATGATTGTGATTGTATGATTGTGATTGTATGATTGTGATTGTATGATTGTGATTGTATGATTGTGATTGTATGATTGTGATTGTATGATTGTGATTGTATGATTGTGATTGTATGATTGGGATTGTATGATTGTGATGTATGATTGTGTTTAGGAGATTGTAAGTGTATGATTGCGATTTTATGATTGTGATTGTATGATTGTGAGCGTATGATTGTGACCGTATGATTGTGATCGTATGATTGTGATTCTATGATTGTGATTCTATGATTGTGATTGTATGATTGTGATTGTATGCTGGCGACTGTATTATTGTGATTGTATGATTGTGATTGTATGATTGTGATTGTATGATTGTGATTGTATGATTGTGATTGTATGATTGTGATTGTATGATTGTGATTGTATGACTGTGATTGTATGATTGTGATTTTATGATTGTGATTGTATGCTTGTGATTGTATGATTGTGATTGTATGATTGTGATTGTATGATTGTGATTGTATCATTGTGATTGAATGATTGTGAGTGTATGATTGTGATTATATGATTGCGTTCGTATGATTGTGATTGTTTGATTGCAATTGTATGATTGCGATTGTATGATTGTGATTGTATGATTGTGATTGTATGATGGTGATTGTATGATTGTGATTGTACGATTGTGATTGTAGGATTGCGAGTGTATGATTGTGATTTTATGATTGTGATTGTGTGATTCTGATCGTATGGTTGTGATTGTTCGATTGCGATTGTACGATTGTGACTGTATTATTGTGATTGCATGATTGTTTTTGTATGATTATGATTGTATGATTGTGATTGTATGATTGTGCTTGTATGATTGTGATGGTAAGATTGGGATTGTATGATTGCGATTGTATGATTGCAATTTTATGAGTGTGATTATATGATTATGATTGTATGATTGCGATTGTATGATTGTGATTGAATGATTGTGATTGTATGCTTGCGATTGTATGATTGTGATTGTATGATTGTGATTGTATGATTGTGGTTGTATGATTGCGATCGTATGATTGTGATCGTATGATTGTGATTCTATGATTGTGATCGTTTGATTGTGGTTGTATAATCATGGTTCTATTATTGTGATTGTATTATTGTTCTTGTATGATTATGATCGTATGATTGTAATTGCATGATTGTGATTGTATGATTGTGATTGTGTGATTGTGATCGTATGGCTGTGATTGCTCGATTGCGATTGTACGATTGTGATTGTATTATTGTGATTGTATGATTGTGATTGCATGATTGTGATTGTATGATTGTGATTCTATGATTTTGATTGTATGGTTGTTATAGTATGATTGTGATTGCATGATTGTGATTGTATGGTTGTATTTATGTGATTGTAATTGTATGATTGCGATTGTATGATTGCGATTGTATGTTTGTGATCGTATGATTGTGATTGTATGATTGCGATCGTATGATTAGGATCGTATGATTGTGATCGTATGATTGTGATTGTATGATAGAAATTGTATGATTGTGGTCGTATGATTGTGATTCTATGATTGTGATCGTTTGATTGTGGTTGTATAATTATGGTTCTATTATTGTGATTGTATTATTGTTCTTGTATGATTATGATCGTATGATTGTAATTGCATGATAGTGATTATATGATTGTGATTGTGTGATTGTGATCGTATGGTTGTGATATTTCGATTGTGATTGTACGATTGTGATTGAATGATTGTTTTTGTATGACTGTGATTGTATAGTAGTAATTGTATGATTGTGATCGTATGATTGTGATTGTATGATTGTGATTGAATGATTGTGAGTGTATGATTCTGATTGTATGATTGCGATTGCATGATTGGTATGTATGATTGTGTTTAGGAGATTGTAATTGTATGATTGCGATTTTATGATTGTGATTGTATGATTGTGATCGGATGATTGTGATCGTATGATTGTGATCGTATGATTGTGATCGTATGATTGTGATTCTATGATTGTGATTCTATGATTGCGTTTGTATGATTATGATTGTATGCTGGCGACTGTATTATTGTGATTGTATGATTGTGATTGTATGATTGTGATTGTATGCTGGCGACTGTATTATTGTGATTGTATGATTGTGATTGTATGATTGTGATTGTATGATTGTGATTGTATGATTGTGATTGTGTGATTCTGATCGTATGGTTGTGATTGTTCGATTGCGCTTGTACGATTGTGATTGTATTATTGTGATTGCATGATAGTTTTTGTATGATTATGACTGTATGATTGTGATTGTATGATTGTGCCTGTATGATTGTGATGGTATGATTGGGATTGTATGATTGCGATTGTATGATTGCAATTTTATGAGTGTGATTATATGATTATGATTGTATGATTGCGATTGTATGATTGTGATTGTATGCTTGCGATTGTATGATTGTGATTGTATGATCGTTTTTGTATGATTGTGATAGTATAGTAGTAATTGTATGATTGTGATCGTATGATTGTGATTGTATGATTGTGATTGAATGATTGTGAGTGTATGATTCTGATTGTATGATTGCGATTGCATGATTGGTATGTATGATTGTGTTTAGGAGATTGTAATTGTATGATTGCGATTTTATGATTGTGATTGTATGATTGTGATCGGATGATTGTGATCGTATGATTGTGATCGTATGATTGTGATCGTATGATTGTGATTCTATGATTGTGATTCTATGATTGTGATTGTATGATTGTGATTGTATGCTGGCGACTGTATTATTGTGATTGTATGATTGTGATTGTATGATTGTGATTGTATGATTGTGATGGTATGATTGTGATTGTATGATTGTGATTGTATGCTTGCGATTGTATGATTGTGATTGCATGATTGTGATTGTATGATTGTATTTATGTGATTGTAATTGTATGATTGCGATTGTATGATTGTGATTGTATGATTGTGATTGTATGCTTGCGATTTTATGATTGTGATTGTATGATTGTTTTTGTATGATTGTGATTGTATAGTAGTAATTGTATGATTGTGATCGTATGATTGTGATTGTATGATTGTGATTGAATGATTGTGAGTGTATGATTGTGATTGTATGATTGTGATTGTATGATTGTGATTGTATGATTGTGATTGTGTGATTCTGATCGTATGGTTGTGATTGTTCGATTGCGCTTGTACGATTGTGATTGTATTATTGTGATTGCATGATAGTTTTTGTATGATTATGACTGTATGATTGTGATTGTATGATTGTGCCTGTATGATTGTGATGGTATGATTGGGATTGTATGATTGCGATTGTATGATTGCAATTTTATGAGTGTGATTATATGATTATGATTGTATGATTGCGATTGTATGATTGTGATTGTATGCTTGCGATTGTATGATTGTGATTGTATGATCGTTTTTGTATGATTGTGATAGTATAGTAGTAATTGTATGATTGTGATCGTATGATTGTGATTGTATGATTGTGATTGAATGATTGTGAGTGTATGATTCTGATTGTATGATTGCGATTGCATGATTGGTATGTATGATTGTGTTTAGGAGATTGTAATTGTATGATTGCGATTTTATGATTGTGATTGTATGATTGTGATCGGATGATTGTGATCGTATGATTGTGATCGTATGATTGTGATCGTATGATTGTGATTCTATGATTGTGATTCTATGATTGTGATTGTATGATTGTGATTGTATGCTGGCGACTGTATTATTGTGATTGTATGATTGTGATTGTATGATTGTGATTGTATGATTGTGATGGTATGATTGTGATTGTATGATTGTGATTGTATGCTTGCGATTGTATGATTGTGATTGCATGATTGTGATTGTATGATTGTATTTATGTGATTGTAATTGTATGATTGCGATTGTATGATTGTGATTGTATGATTGTGATTGTATGCTTGCGATTTTATGATTGTGATTGTATGATTGTTTTTGTATGATTGTGATTGTATAGTAGTAATTGTATGATTGTGATCGTATGATTGTGATTGTATGATTGTGATTGAATGATTGTGAGTGTATGATTGTGATTGTATGATTGTGATTGTATGATTGTGATTGTACGATTGTGATTGTAAGATTGCGAGTGTATGATTGTCATGGTATGATTGTGATTGTATGATTGCGATTGTATGATTGCAATTTTATGAGTGTGATTGTTATGATTATGATTGTATGATTGTGATTGTATGATTGTGATTGCATGATTGTGATTGTATGATTGTGATCGTATGATTGTCATCGTATGATTGCGATTGTATGATTTTGATTGTATGAATGTGATTGTATGATTGTCATTGTATGTTTGTGATCGTATGATTGTGATTGTATGATTGCGATCGTATGATTAGGATCGTATGATTGTGATCGTATGATTGTGATTCTATGATTGTGATCGTTTGATTGTGGTTGTATAATTATGGTTCTATTATTGTGATTGTATGATTGCGATTGTATGATTGTGATTGTATGATTGCGATCGTATGATTGTGATTGTCTGATTGCAATTTCATGATTGTGATTGTATTATTGTGATTGTATGATTTTGATTGAATGATTGTTATAGTATGATTGTGATTGTATAGTAGTAATTGTATGATTGTGATCGTATGATTGTGATTGTATGATTGCGATCGTATGATTAGGATCGTATGATTGTGATCGTATGATTGTGATTGTATGATAAAAATTGTATGATTGTGATCGTATGATTGTGATTCTATGATTGTGATCGTTTGATTGTGGTTGTATAATTATGGTTCTATTATTGTGATTGTATTATTGATCTTGTATGATTATGATCGTATGATTGTAATTGCACGATTGTGATTGTATGATTGTGATTGTGTGATTGTGATCGTATGGTTGTGATTGTTCGATTGCGATTGTACGATTGTGATTGTATTATTGTGATTGTATGATTGTTTTTGTATGATTATGATTGTATGATTGTGATTGTATGATTGTGCCTGTATGATTGTGATGGTATGATTGTGATTGTATGATTGTGATTGTATGATTGTGATTGTATGATTGTGATTGTATGATTGTATTTGGTAGATTGTAATTGTATGATTGCCATTTTATGATTGCGATTGTATGATTGTGATTGCATGATTGTGATTGTATGATTGTGATTGTATTATTGTGACTGTATGATTGTGATTGTATGATTGTGATTGTATGATTGTGGTTGTATGATTGCGATCGTATGATTGTGATCGTATGATTGTGATTCTATGATTGTGATCGTTTGATTGTGGTTGTATATTTATGGTTCTATTACTGTGATTGTATTATTGTTCTTGTATGATTATGATCGTATGATTGTAATTGCATGATTGTGATTATATGATTGTGATTGTGTGATTGTGATCGTATGGTTGTGATAGTTCGATTGCGATTGTACGTTTGTGATTGTATTATTGTGATTGTATGATTGTGATTGTATGATTGTGATTGTATGATTGTGATTGTATGATTGTGATTGTATGATTGCGATTGTATGATTGTGATTGTATGATTTTTTTTGTATGATTGTGATTCTATAGTAGTAATTGTATGATTGTGATCGCATGATTGTGATTGTATGATACTGATTGAATGATTGTGAGTCTATGATTGTGATTGTATGATTGCGATTTGGGTGATTGTAATTGTATGATTGCGATTTTATGATTGTTATTGTATGATTGTGATTGTATGATTGTGATTGTATGATTGTGATTGTATGATTGTGATTGTATGATTGTGATTGTATGATTGTGATTGTATGATTGTGATTGTATGATTGTGATTGTATGATTGTGATTGTATGATTGTGATTGCATGATTGTGATTGTATGATTGTGATTGTATGATTTTGATAGTATGATTGTTATAGTATGATTGTGATTGCATGATTGTGATTGTATGATTGTATTTATGTGATTGTAATTGTATGATTGTGATTGTATGCTTGCGATTGTATCATTGTGATTGCATGATTGCGATTGTATGATTGTATTTATGTGATTGTAATTGTATGATTGCGATTGTATGATTGTGATTGTATGATTGTGATTGTATGCTTGCGATTGTATGATTGTGATTGTATGATTGTTTTTGTATGATTGTGATTGTATAGTAGTAATTGTATGATTGTGATCGTATGATTGTGATTGTATGATTGTGATTGAATGATTGTGAGTGTATGATTGTGATTGTATGATTGTGATTGTATGATTGTGATTGTACGATTGTGATTGTAAGATTGCGAGTGTATGATTGTCATGGTACGATTGTGATTGTATGATTGCGATTGTATGATTGTGATTGCATGATTGTGATTGTATGATTGTATTTATGTGATTGTAATTGTATGATTGCGATTGTATGATTGTGATTGTATGCTTGCGATTGTATGATTGTGATTGTATGATTGTTTTTGTATGATTGTGATTGTATAGTAGTAATTGTATGATTGTGATCGTATGATTGGGATTGTATGATTGCGATTGTATGATTGCAATTTTATGAGTGTGATTATATGATTATGATTGTATGATTGCGATTGTATGATTGTGATTGTATGCTTGCGATTGTATGATTGTGATTGTATGATTGTTTTTGTATGATTGTGATAGTATAGTAGTAATTGTATGATTGTGATCGTATGATTGTGATTGTATGATTGTGATTGAATGATTGTGAGTGTATGATTCTGATTGTATGATTGCGATTGCATGATTGGTATGTATGATTGTGTTTAGGAGATTGTAATTGTATGATTGCGATTTTATGATTGTGATTGTATGATTGTGATCGGATGATTGTGATCGTATGATTGTGATCGTATGATTGTGATCGTATGATTGTGATTCTATGATTGTGATTCTATGATTGTGATTGTATGATTGTGATTGTATGCTGGCGACTGTATTATTGTGATTGTATGATTGTGATTGTATGATTGTGATTGTATGATTGTGATTGTATGATTGTGATTGTATGATTGTGATTGTATGATTGTGATTGTATGATTGTGATTGTATGATTGTGATTGTATGATTGTGATTGTATGATTGTGATTGTATGATTGTGATGGTATGATTGTGATTGTATGATTGTGATTGTATGCTTGCGATTGTATGATTGTGATTGCATGATTGTGATTGTATGATTGTATTTATGTGATTGTAATTGTATGATTGCGATTGTATGATTGTGATTGTATGATTGTGATTGTATGCTTGCGATTTTATGATTGTGATTGTATGATTGTTTTTGTATGATTGTGATTGTATAGTAGTAATTGTATGATTGTGATCGTATGATTGTGATTGTATGATTGTGATTGAATGATTGTGAGTGTATGATTGTGATTGTATGATTGTGATTGTATGATTGTGATTGTACGATTGTGATTGTAAGATTGCGAGTGTATGATTGTCATGGTATGATTGTGATTGTATGATTGCGATTGTATGATTGCAATTTTATGAGTGTGATTGTTATGATTATGATTGTATGATTGTGATTGTATGATTGTGATTGCATGATTGTGATTGTATGATTGTGATCGTATGATTGTGATCGTATGATTGCGATTGTATGATTTTGATTGTATGAATGTGATTGTATGATTGTCATTGTATGTTTGTGATCGTATGATTGTGATTGTATGATTGCGATCGTATGATTAGGATCGTATGATTGTGATCGTATGATTGTGATTCTATGATTGTGATCGTTTGATTGTGGTTGTATAAGTATGGTTCTATTATTGTGATTGTGTGATTGCGATTGTATGATTGTGATTGTATGATTGCGATCGTATGATTGTGATTGTCTGATTGCAATTTCATGATTGTGATTGTATTATTGTGATTGTATGATTTTGATTGAATGATTGTTATAGTATGATTGTGATTGTATAGTAGTAATTGTATGATTGTGATCGTATGATTGTGATTGTATGATTGCGATCGTATGATTAGGATCGTATGATTGTGATCGTATGATTGTGATTGTATGATAAAAATTGTATGATTGTGATCGTATGATTGTGATTCTATGATTGTGATCGTTTGATTGTGGTTGTATAATTATGGTTCTATTATTGTGATTGTATTATTGATCTTGTATGATTATGATCGTATGATTGTAATTGCACGATTGTGATTGTATGATTGTGATTGTGTGACTGTGATCGTATGGTTGTGATTGTTCGATTGCGATTGTACGATTGTGATTGTATTATTGTGATTGTATGATTGTGATTGCATGATTGTGATTGTATGATTGTGATTCTATGATTTTGATTGTATGGTTGTTATAGTATGATTGTGATTGCATGATTGTGATTGTATGGTTGTATTTATGTGATTGTAATTGTATGATTGCGATTGTATGATTGCGATTGTATGTTTGTGATCGTATGATTGTGATTGTTTGATTGCAATTGCATGATTGTGATTGTATTATTGTGATTGCATGATTTTGATTGAATGATTGTTATAATATGATTGTGATTGTATAGTAGTAATTGTATGATTGTGATCGTATGATTGTGATTGTATGATTGTGATTGAATGATTGTGAGTGTATAATTGTGATTGTATGATTGCGATTGTATGATTGGGATTGTATGATTGTGATGTATGATTGTGTTTAGGAGATTGTAATTGTATGATTGCGATTTTATGATTGTGATTGTATGTTTGTGATCGTATGATTGTGATTGTATGATTGCGATTGTATGATTGGGATTGTATGATTGTGATGTATGATTGTGATTAGGAGATTGTAATTGTATGATTGCGATTTTATGATTGTGATTGTATGATTGTGAGCGTATGATTGTGACCGTATGATTGTGATCGTATGATTGTGATTCTATGATTGTGATTCTATGATTGTGATTGTATGATTGTGATTGTATGCTGGCGGCTGTATTATTGTGATTGCATGATTGTGATTGTATGATTGTGATTGTATGATTGTGATTGTATGATTGTGATTGTATGATTGTGATTGTATGATTGTGATTGTATGACTGTGATTGTATGATTGTGATTTTATGATTGTGATTGTATGCTTGTGATTGTATGATTGTGATTGTATGATTGTGATTGTATGCTTGCGATTGTATGATTGTGATTGTATGATTGTCTTTGTATGATTGTGATTGTATAGTAGTAATTGTATGATTGTGATCGTATGATTGTGATTGTATGATTGTGATTGAATGATTGTGAGTGTATGATTCTGATTGTATGATTGCGATTGCATGATTGGGATGTATGATTGTGTTTAGGAGATTGTAAGTGTATGATTGCGATTTTATGATTGTGATTGTATGATTGTGAGCGTATGATTGTGATTGTATGATTGTGATTGTATGATTGTGATTGTATGATTGTGATTGTATGATTGTGATTGTATGATTGTGATTGTATGATTGTGATTGTATGATTGTGATTGTATGATTGTGATTGTATGATTGTGATTGTATGATTGTGATTGTATGATTGTGATTGTATGATTGTGATTGTATGATTGGGATTGTATGATTGTGATGTATGATTGTGTTTAGGAGATTGTAAGTGTATGATTGCGATTTGATGATTGTGATTGTATGATTGTGAGCGTATGATTGTGACCGTATGATTGTGATCGTATGATTGTGATTCTATGATTGTGATTCTATGATTGTGATTGTATGATTGTGATTGTATGCTGGCGACTGTATTATTGTGATTGTATGATTGTGAATGTATGATTGTGATTGTATGATTGTGATTGTGTGATTGTGATTGTATGATTGTGATTGTATGATTGTGATTGTATGACTGTGATTGTATGATTGTGATTTTATGATTGTGATTGTATGCTTGTGATTGTATGATTGTGATTGTATGATTGTGATTGTATGATTGTGATTGTATCATTGTGATTGAATGATTGTGAGTGTATGATTGTGATTATATGATTGCGTTCGTATGATTGTGATTGTTTGATTGCAATTGTATGATTGCGATTGTATGATTGTGATTGTATGATTGTGATTGTATGATGGTGATTGTATGATTGTGATTGTGCGATTGTGATTGTAGGATTGCGAGTGTATGATTGTGATTTTATGATTGTGATTGTGTGATTCTGATCGTATGGTTGTGATTGTTCGATTGCGATTGTACGATTGTGACTGTATTATTGTGATTGCATGATTGTTTTTGTATGATTATGATTGTATGATTGTGATTGTATGATTGTGCTTGTATGATTGTGATGGTAAGATTGGGATTGTATGATTGCGATTGTATGATTGCAATTTTATGAGTGTGATTATATGATTATGATTGTATGATTGCGATTGTATGATTGTGATTGAATGATTGTGATTGTATGCTTGCGATTGTATGATTGTGATTGTATGATTGTGATTGTATGATTGTGGTTGTATGATTGCGATCGTATGATTGTGATCGTATGATTGTGATTCTATGATTGTGATCGTTTGATTGTGGTTGTATAATTATGGTTCTATTATTGTGATTGTATTATTGTTCTTGTATGATTATGATCGTATGATTGTAATTGCATGATAGTGATTATATGATTGTGATTGTGTGATTGTGATCGTATGGTTGTGATATTTCGATTGTGATTGTACGATTGTGATTGAATGATTGTTTTTGTATGACTGTGATTGTATAGTAGTAATTGTATGATTGTGATCGTATGATTGTGATTGTATGATTGTGATTGAATGATTGTGAGTGTATGATTCTGATTGTATGATTGCGATTGCATGATTGGTATGTATGATTGTGTTTAGGAGATTGTAATTGTATGATTGCGATTTTATGATTGTGATTGTATGATTGTGATCGGATGATTGTGATCGTATGATTGTGATCGTATGATTGTGATCGTATGATTGTGATTCTATGATTGTGATTCTATGATTGCGTTTGTATGATTATGATTGTATGCTGGCGACTGTATTATTGTGATTGTATGATTGTGATTGTATGATTGTGATTGTATTCTGGCGACTGTATTATTGTGATTGTATGATTGTGATTGTATGATTGTGATTGTATGATTGTGATTGTATGATTGTGATTGTGTGATTCTGATCGTATGGTTGTGATTGTTCGATTGCGCTTGTACGATTGTGATTGTATTATTGTGATTGCATGATAGTTTTTGTATGATTATGACTGTATGATTGTGATTGTATGATTGTGCCTGTATGATTGTGATGGTATGATTGGGATTGTATGATTGCGATTGTATGATTGCAATTTTATGAGTGTGATTATATGATTATGATTGTATGATTGCGATTGTATGATTGTGATTGTATGCTTGCGATTGTATGATTGTGATTGTATGATTGTTTTTGTATGATTGTGATAGTATAGTAGTAATTGTATGATTGTGATCGTATGATTGTGATTGTATGATTGTGATTGAATGATTGTGAGTGTATGATTCTGATTGTATGATTGCGATTGCATGATTGGTATGTATGATTGTGTTTAGGAGATTGTAATTGTATGATTGCGATTTTATGATTGTGATTGTATGATTGTGATCGGATGATTGTGATCGTATGATTGTGATCGTATGATTGTGATCGTATGATTGTGATTCTATGATTGTGATTCTATGATTGTGATTGTATGATTGTGATTGTATGCTGGCGACTGTATTATTGTGATTGTATGATTGTGATTGTATGATTGTGATTGTATGATTGTGATTGTATGATTGTGATTGTATGATTGTGATTGTATGATTGTGATTGTATGATTGTGATTGTATGATTGTGATTGTATGATTGTGATTGTATGATTGTGATTGTATGATTGTGATTGTATGATTGTGATGGTATGATTGTGATTGTATGATTGTGATTGTATGCTTGCGATTGTATGATTGTGATTGCATGATTGTGATTGTATGATTGTATTTATGTGATTGTAATTGTATGTTTGCGATTGTATGATTGTGATTGTATGATTGTGATTGTATGCTTGCGATTTTATGATTGTGATTGTATGATTGTTTTTGTATGATTGTGATTGTATAGTAGTAATTGTATGATTGTGATCGTATGATTGTGATTGTATGATTGTGATTGAATGATTGTGAGTGTATGATTGTGATTGTATGATTGTGATTGTATGATTGTGATTGTACGATTGTGATTGTAAGATTGCGAGTGTATGATTGTCATGGTATGATTGTGATTGTATGATTGCGATTGTATGATTGCAATTTTATGAGTGTGATTGTTATGATTATGATTGTATGATTGTGATTGTATGATTGTGATTGCATGATTGTGATTGTATGATTGTGATCGTATGATTGTCATCGTATGATTGCGATTGTATGATTTTGATTGTATGAATGTGATTGTATGATTGTCATTGTATGTTTGTGATCGTATGATTGTGATTGTATGATTGCGATCGTATGATTAGGATCGTATGATTGTGATCGTATGATTGTGATTCTATGATTGTGATCGTTTGATTGTGGTTGTATAAGTATGGTTCTATTATTGTGATTGTGTGATTGCGATTGTATGATTGTGATTGTATGATTGCGATCGTATGATTGTGATTGTCTGATTGCAATTTCATGATTGTGATTGTATTATTGTGATTGTATGATTTTGATTGAATGATTGTTATAGTATGATTGTGATTGTATAGTAGTAATTGTATGATTGTGATCGTATGATTGTGATTGTATGATTGCGATCGTATGATTAGGATCGTATGATTGTGATCGTATGATTGTGATTGTATGATAAAAATTGTATGATTGTGATCGTATGATTGTGATTCTATGATTGTGATCGTTTGATTGTGGTTGTATAATTATGGTTCTATTATTGTGATTGTATTATTGATCTTGTATGATTATGATCGTATGATTGTAATTGCACGATTGTGATTGTATGATTGTGATTGTGTGACTGTGATCGTATGGTTGTGATTGTTCGATTGCGATTGTACGATTGTGATTGTATTATTGTGATTGTATGATTGTTTTTGTATGATTATGATTGTATGATTGTGATTGTATGATTGTGCCTGTATGATTGTGATGGTATGATTGTGATTGTATGATTGCGATTGTATGATTGTGATTGTATGATTGTGATTGTATGATTGTATTTGGTAGATTGTAATTGTATGATTGCCATTTTATGATTGCGATTGTATGATTGTGATTCCATGATTGTGATTGTATGATTGTGATTGTATTATTGTGACTGTATGATTGTGATTGTATGATTGTGATTGTATGATTGTGGTTGTATGATTGCGATCGTATGATTGTGATCGTATGATTGTGATTCTATGATTGTGATCGTTTGATTGTGGTTGTATATTTATGGTTCTATTACTGTGATTGTATTATTGTTCTTGTATGATTATGATCGTATGATTGTAATTGCATGATTGTGATTATATGATTGTGATTGTGTGATTGTGATCGTATGGTTGTGATAGTTCGATTGCGATTGTACGTTTGTGATTGTATTATTGTGATTGTATGATTGTGATTGTATGATTGTGATTGTATGATTGTGATTGTATGATTGCGATTGTATGATTGTGATTGTATGATTTTTTTTGTATGATTGTGATTCTATAGTAGTAATTGTATGATTGTGATCGCATGATTGTGATTGTATGATACTGATTGAATGATTGTGAGTCTATGATTGTGATTGTATGATTGCGATTTGGGTGATTGTAATTGTATGATTGCGATTTTATGATTGTTATTGTATGATTGTGATTGTATGATTGTGATTGTATGATTGTGATTGTATGATTGTGATTGTATGATTGTGATTGTATGATTGTGATTGTATGATTGTGATTGTATGATTGTGATTGTATGATTGTGATTGTATGATTGTGATTGTATGATTGTGATTGTATGATTGTGATTGTGTGATTCTGATCGTATGGTTGTGATTGTTCGATTGCGATTGTACGATTGTGATTGTATTATTGTGATTGCATGATTGTTTTTGTATGATTATGATTGTATGATTGTGATTGTATGATTGTGCCTGTATGATTGTGATGGTATGATTGGGATTGTATGATTGCGATTGTATGATTGCAATTTTATGAGTGTGACTATATGATTATGATTGTATGATTGCGATTGTATGCTGGCGACTGTATTATTGTGATTGTATGATTGTGATTCTATGGTTGTGATTCTATGATTGTGATTGTATGATTGTGATTGTATGCTGGCGACTGTATTATTGTGATTGTATGATTGTGATTGTATGATTGGGATTGTATGATTGTGATTGTATGATTGTGATTGTATGATTGTGATTGTATGATTGTGATTTTATGATTGTGATTGTATGATTGTGATTGTATGATTGTGATTGTATGATTGTGATTGTATGATTGTGATTGTATGATTGTGATTGTATGATTGTGATTGTATGATTGTGATTGTATGATTGTGATTGTATGATTGTGATTGTGTGATTCTGATCGTATGGTTGTGATTGTTCGATTGCGATTGTACGATTGTGATTGTATTATTGTGATTGCATGATTGTTTTTGTATGATTATGATTGTATGATTGTGATTGTATGATTGTGCCTGTATGATTGTGATGGTATGATTGGGATTGTATGATTGCGATTGTATGATTGCAATTTTATGAGTGTGACTATATGATTATGATTGTATGATTGCGATTGTATGCTGGCGACTGTATTATTGTGATTGTATGATTGTGAGTGTATGATTCTGATTGTATGACTGCGAATGCATGATTGGGATGTATGATTGTGTTTAGGAGATTGTAATTGTATGATTGCGATTTTATGATTGTGATTGTATGATTGTGATCGGATGATTGTGATCGTATGATTGTGACCGTATGATTGTGATTCTATGATTGTGTTTGTATGATTGTGATTGTATGCTGGCGACTGTATTATTGTGATTGTATGATTGTGATTCTATGATTGTGATTCTATGATTGTGATTGTATGATTGTGATTGTATGCTGGCGACTGTATTATTGTGATTGTATGATTGTGATTGTATGATTGGGATTGTATGATTGTGATTGTATGATTGTGATTGTATGATTGTGATTGTATGATTGTGATTTTATGATTGTGATTGTATGATTGTGATTGTATGATTGTGATTGTATGATTGTGATTCTATGATTGTGATTGTATGATTGTGATTGTATGATTGTGATTGTATGATTGTGATTGTATGATTGTGATTGTATGATTGTGATTGTATGATTGTGATTGTGTGATTCTGATCGTATGGTTGTGATTGTTCGATTGCGATTGTACGATTGTGATTGTATTATTGTGATTGCATGATTGTTTTTGTATGATTATGATTGTATGATTGTGATTGTATGATTGTGCCTGTATGATTGTGATGGTATGATTGGGATTGTATGATTGCGATTGTATGATTGCAATTTTATGAGTGTGATTATATGATTATGATTGTATGATTGCGATTGTATGATTGTGATTGTATGATTGTGATTGTATGATTGTGATTGTATGCTTGCGATTGTATGATTGTGATTGTCTGATTGTTTTTGTATGATTGTGATTGTATAGTAGTAATTGTATGATTGTGATCGTATGATTGTGATTGTATGATTGTGATTGAATGATTGTGAGTGTATGATTCTGATTGTATGATTGCGATTGCATGATTGGGATGTATGATTGTGTTTAGGAGACTGTACTTGTATGATTGCGATTTTATGATTGTGATTGTATGATTGTGATCGTATGATTGTGATCGTATGATTGTCATCGTATGATTGTGATTCTATGATTGTGATTCTATGATTGTGATTGTATGATTGTGATTGTATGACTGTGATTGTATGCTGGCGTCTGTATTATTGTGCTTGTATGATTGTGATTGTATGATTGTGATTGTATGATTGTGATTGTATGATTGTGATTGTATGATTGTGATTGTATGATTGTGATTGTATGATTGTGATTGTATGATTGTGATTTTATGATTGTGATTGTATGTTCGTGATCGTATGATTGTGATTGTATGATTGCCATCGTATGATTAGGATCGTATGATTGTGATCGTATAATTGTGATTGTATGATAGAAATTGTATGATTGTGATTCTATGATTGTGATCGTTTGATTGTGGTTGTGTAATTATGGTTCTATTATTGTGATTGTATTATTGTTCTTGTATGATTATGATCGTATGATTGTAATTGCATGATTGTGATTGTATGATTGTGACTGTGTGATTGTGATCGTATGGTTGTGATTGTTCGATTGCGGTTGTACGATTGTGATTGTATTATTGTGATTGTATGATTGTGATTGTATGATTGTGATTGTATGATTGTGATTGTATGATTGTGATTGTATGATTGTGATTTTATGATTGTGATTGTATGATTGTGATTGTATGGTTGTGATTGTATGATTGTGATTCTATGATTGTGATTCTATGATTGTGATTCTATGATTGTGATTGTATGATTGTGATTGTATGCTGGCGACTGTATTATTGTGAGTGTATGATTGTGATTGTATGATTGTGATTGTATGATTGTGATTGTATGATTGTGATTGTATGATTGTGATTCAATGATTGTGAGTGTATGATTGTGATTGTATGATTGCGATTGTATGATTGGGATTGTATGATTGTGATGTATGATAGTGTTTAGGAGATTGTAATTGTATGATTGCGATTTTATGATTGTGATTGTATGTTCGTGATCGTATGATTGTGATTGTATGATTGCGATCGTATGATTAGGATCGTATGATTGTAATTGCATGATTGTGATTGTATGATTGTGATTGTGTGATTGTGATCGTATGGTTGTGATTGTTCGATTGCGGTTGTACGATTGTGATTGTATTATTGTGATTGTATGATTGTGATTGTATGATTGTGATTGTATGATTGTGATTGTATGATTGTGATTGTATGATTGTGATTGTATGATTGTGATTATATGATTGTGATTTTATGATTGTGATTGTATGATTGTGATTGTATGATTGTGATTGTATGATTGTGATTCTATGATTGTGATTCTATGATTGTGATTGTATGATTGTGATTGTATGCTGGCGACTGTATTATTGTGATTGTATGTTTGTGATTGTATGATTGTGATTGTATGATTGTGATTGTATGATTGTGATTGTATGATTGTGATTGTATGATTGTGATTGTATGATTGTGATTGTATGACTGTGATTGTATGATTGTGATTGTATGATTGTGATTGTATGATTGTGATTGTATGATTGGGATTGTATGGTTGTATTTGGGAGATTGTAATTGTATGATTGCGATTTTATGATTGCGATTGTATGATTGCGATCGTATGATTGTGATTGTTTGATTGCGATTGTATGATTGTGATTGTATGATTGTGATTGTATGATTGCGATCGTATGATTGTGATTGTTTGATTGCAATTGCATGATTGTGATTGTATTATTGTGATTGCATGATTTTGATTGAATGATTGTTATAGTATGATTGTGATTGTATAGTAGTAATTGTATGATTGTGATCGTATGATTGTGATTGTATGATTGTGATTGAATGATTGTGAGTGTATAATTGTGATTGTATGATTGCGATTGTATGATTGGGATTGTATGATTGTGATGTATGATTGTGTTTAGGAGATTGTAATTGTATGATTGCGATTTTATGATTGTGATTGTATGTTTGTGATCGTATGATTGTGATTGTATGATTGCGATTGTATGATTGGGATTGTATGATTGTGATGTATGATTGTGATTAGGAGATTGTAATTGTATGATTGCGATTTTATGATTGTGATTGTATGATTGTGAGCGTATGATTGTGACCGTATGATTGTGATCGTATGATTGTGATTCTATGATTGTGATTCTATGATTGTGATTGTATGATTGTGATTGTATGCTGGCGACTGTATTATTGTGATTGTATGATTGTGATTGTATGATTGTGATTGTATGATTGTGATTGTATGATTGTGATTGTATGACTGTGATTGTATGATTGTGATTTTATGATTGTGATTGTATGCTTGTGATTGTATGATTGTGATTGTATGATTGTGATTGTATGCTTGCGATTGTATGATTGTGATTGTATGATTGTCTTTGTATGATTGTGATTGTATAGTAGTAATTGTATGATTGTGATCGTATGATTGTGATTGTATGATTGTGATTGAATGATTGTGAGTGTATGATTCTGATTGTATGATTGCGATTGCATGATTGGGATGTATGATTGTGTTTAGGAGATTGTAATGGTATGATTGCGATTTTATAATTGTGATTGTATGATTGTGATCGGATGATTGTGATCGTATGATTGTGATCGTATGATTGTGATCGTATGATTGTGATTCTATGATTGTGATTCTATGATTGTGATTGTATGATTGTGATTGTATGCTGGCGACTGTATTATTGTGATTGTATGATTGTGATTGTATGATTGTGATTGTATGATTGTGATTGCATGATTGTGATTGTATGATTGTGATTGTATGATTGTGATTGTATGGTTGTGATTGTATGATTGTGATTGTATGATTGTGATTGTATGATTGTGATTGTATGATTGTGATTGTATGATTGTGATTGTATGATTGTGATTGTATGATTGTGATTGTATGATTGTGATTGTATGATTGTGATTGTATGATTGTGGTTGTATGATTGGGATTGTATGATTGTGATGTATGATTGTGTTTAGGAGATTGTAAGTGTATGATTGCGATTTTATGATTGTGATTGTATGATTGTGAGCGTATGATTGTGACCGTATGATTGTGATCGTATGATTGTGATTCTATGATTGTGATTCTATGATTGTGATTGTATGATTGTGATTGTATGCTGGCGACTGTATTATTGTGATTGTATGATTGTGATTGTATGATTGTGATTGTATGATTGTGATTGTATGATTGTGATTGTATGATTGTGATTGTATGATTGTGATTGTATGACTGTGATTGTATGATTGTGATTTTATGATTGTGATTGTATGCTTGTGATTGTATGATTGTGATTGTATGATTGTGATTGTATGATTGTGATTGTATCATTGTGATTGAATGATTGTGAGTGTATGATTGTGATTATATGATTGCGTTCGTATGATTGTGATTGTTTGATTGCAATTGTATGATTGCGATTGTATGATTGTGATTGTATGATTGTGATTGTATGATGGTGATTGTATGATTGTGATTGTACGATTGTGATTGTAGGATTGCGAGTGTATGATTGTGATTTTATGATTGTGATTGTGTGATTCTGATCGTATGGTTGTGATTGTTCGATTGCGATTGTACGATTGTGACTGTATTATTGTGATTGCATGATTGTTTTTGTATGATTATGATTGTATGATTGTGATTGTATGATTGTGCTTGTATGATTGTGATGGTAAGATTGGGATTGTATGATTGCGATTGTATGATTGCAATTTTATGAGTGTGATTATATGATTATGATTGTATGATTGCGATTGTATGATTGTGATTGAATGATTGTGATTGTATGCTTGCGATTGTATGATTGTGATTGTATGATTGTGATTGTATGATTGTGGTTGTATGATTGCGATCGTATGATTGTGATCGTATGATTGTGATTCTATGATTGTGATCGTTTGATTGTGGTTGTATAATCATGGTTCTATTATTGTGATTGTATTATTGTTCTTGTATGATTATGATCGTATGATTGTAATTGCATGATTGTGATTGTATGATTGTGATTGTGTGATTGTGATCGTATGGCTGTGATTGCTCGATTGCGATTGTACGATTGTGATTGTATTATTGTGATTGTATGATTGTGATTGCATGATTGTGATTGTATGATTGTGATTCTATGATTTTGATTGTATGGTTGTTATAGTATGATTGTGATTGCATGATTGTGATTGTATGGTTGTATTTATGTGATTGTAATTGTATGATTGCGATTGTATGATTGCGATTGTATGTTTGTGATCGTATGATTGTGATTGTATGATTGCGATCGTATGATTAGGATCGTATGATTGTGATCGTATGATTGTGATTGTATGATAGAAATTGTATGATTGTGGTCGTATGATTGTGATTCTATGATTGTGATCGTTTGATTGTGGTTGTATAATTATGGTTCTATTATTGTGATTGTATTATTGTTCTTGTATGATTATGATCGTATGATTGTAATTGCATGATAGTGATTATATGATTGTGATTGTGTGATTGTGATCGTATGGTTGTGATATTTCGATTGTGATTGTACGATTGTGATTGAATGATTGTTTTTGTATGACTGTGATTGTATAGTAGTAATTGTATGATTGTGATCGTATGATTGTGATTGTATGATTGTGATTGAATGATTGTGAGTGTATGATTCTGATTGTATGATTGCGATTGCATGATTGGTATGTATGATTGTGTTTAGGAGATTGTAATTGTATGATTGCGATTTTATGATTGTGATTGTATGATTGTGATCGGATGATTGTGATCGTATGATTGTGATCGTATGATTGTGATCGTATGATTGTGATTCTATGATTGTGATTCTATGATTGCGTTTGTATGATTATGATTGTATGCTGGCGACAGTATTATTGTGATTGTATGATTGTGATTGTATGATTGTGATTGTATGCTGGCGACTGTATTATTGTGATTGTATGATTGTGATTGTATGATTGTGATTGTATGATTGTGATTGTATGATTGTGATTGTATGATTGTGATTGTGTGATTCTGATCGTATGGTTGTGATTGTTCGATTGCGCTTGTACGATTGTGATTGTATTATTGTGATTGCATGATAGTTTTTGTATGATTATGACTGTATGATTGTGATTGTATGATTGTGCCTGTATGATTGTGATGGTATGATTGGGATTGTATGATTGCGATTGTATGATTGCAATTTTATGAGTGTGATTATATGATTATGATTGTATGATTGCGATTGTATGATTGTGATTGTATGCTTGCGATTGTATGATTGTGATTGTATGATCGTTTTTGTATGATTGTGATAGTATAGTAGTAATTGTATGATTGTGATCGTATGATTGTGATTGTATGATTGTGATTGAATGATTGTGAGTGTATGATTCTGATTGTATGATTGCGATTGCATGATTGGTATGTATGATTGTGTTTAGGAGATTGTAATTGTATGATTGCGATTTTATGATTGTGATTGTATGATTGTGATCGGATGATTGTGATCGTATGATTGTGATCGTATGATTGTGATCGTATGATTGTGATTCTATGATTGTGATTCTATGATTGTGATTGTATGATTGTGATTGTATGCTGGCGACTGTATTATTGTGATTGTATGATTGTGATTGTATGATTGTGATTGTATGATTGTGATGGTATGATTGTGATTGTATGATTGTGATTGTATGCTTGCGATTGTATGATTGTGATTGCATGATTGTGATTGTATGATTGTATTTATGTGATTGTAATTGTATGATTGCGATTGTATGATTGTGATTGTATGATTGTGATTGTATGCTTGCGATTTTATGATTGTGATTGTATGATTGTTTTTGTATGATTGTGATTGTATAGTAGTAATTGTATGATTGTGATCGTATGATTGTGATTGTATGATTGTGATTGAATGATTGTGAGTGTATGATTGTGATTGTATGATTGTGATTGTATGATTGTGATTGTACGATTGTGATTGTAAGATTGCGAGTGTATGATTGTCATGGTATGATTGTGATTGTATGATTGCGATTGTATGATTGCAATTTTATGAGTGTGATTGTTATGATTATGATTGTATGATTGTGATTGTATGATTGTGATTGCATGATTGTGATTGTATGATTGTGATCGTATGATTGTCATCGTATGATTGCGATTGTATGATTTTGATTGTATGAATGTGATTGTATGATTGTCATTGTATGTTTGTGATCGTATGATTGTGATTGTATGATTGCGATCGTATGATTAGGATCGTATGATTGTGATCGTATGATTGTGATTCTATGATTGTGATCGTTTGATTGTGGTTGTATAATTATGGTTCTATTATTGTGATTGTATGATTGCGATTGTATGATTGTGATTGTATGATTGCGATCGTATGATTGTGATTGTCTGATTGCAATTTCATGATTGTGATTGTATTATTGTGATTGTATGATTTTGATTGAATGATTGTTATAGTATGATTGTGATTGTATAGTAGTAATTGTATGATTGTGATCGTATGATTGTGATTGTATGATTGCGATCGTATGATTAGGATCGTATGATTGTGATCGTATGATTGTGATTGTATGATAAAAATTGTATGATTGTGATCGTATGATTGTGATTCTATGATTGTGATCGTTTGATTGTGGTTGTATAATTATGGTTCTATTATTGTGATTGTATTATTGATCTTGTATGATTATGATCGTATGATTGTAATTGCACGATTGTGATTGTATGATTGTGATTGTGTGATTGTGATCGTATGGTTGTGATTGTTCGATTGCGATTGTACGATTGTGATTGTATTATTGTGATTGTATGATTGTTTTTGTATGATTATGATTGTATGATTGTGATTGTATGATTGTGCCTGTATGATTGTGATGGTATGATTGTGATTGTATGATTGTGATTGTATGATTGTGATTGCATGATTGTGATTGTATGATTGTATTTGGTAGATTGTAATTGTATGATTGCCATTTTATGATTGCGATTGTATGATTGTGATTGCATGATTGTGATTGTATGATTGTGATTGTATTATTGTGACTGTATGATTGTGATTGTATGATTGTGATTGTATGATTGTGGTTGTATGATTGCGATCGTATGATTGTGATCGTATGATTGTGATTCTATGATTGTGATCGTTTGATTGTGGTTGTATATTTATGGTTCTATTACTGTGATTGTATTATTGTTCTTGTATGATTATGATCGTATGATTGTAATTGCATGATTGTGATTATATGATTGTGATTGTGTGATTGTGATCGTATGGTTGTGATAGTTCGATTGCGATTGTACGTTTGTGATTGTATTATTGTGATTGTATGATTGTGATTGTATGATTGTGATTGTATGATTGTGATTGTATGATTGCGATTGTATGATTGTGATTGTATGATTTTTTTTGTATGATTGTGATTCTATAGTAGTAATTGTATGATTGTGATCGCATGATTGTGATTGTATGATACTGATTGAATGATTGTGAGTCTATGATTGTGATTGTATGATTGCGATTTGGGTGATTGTAATTGTATGATTGCGATTTTATGATTGTTATTGTATGATTGTGATTGTATGATTGTGATTGTATGATTGTGATTGTATGATTGTGATTGTATGATTGTGATTGTATGATTGTGATTGTATGATTGTGATTGTATGATTGTGATTGTATGATTGTGATTGTATGATTGTGATTGCATGATTGTGATTGTATGATTGTGATTGTATGATTTTGATTGTATGATTGTTATAGTATGATTGTGATTGCATGATTGTGATTGTATGATTGTATTTATGTGATTGTAATTGTATGATTGTGATTGTATGCTTGCGATTGTATCATTGTGATTGCATGATTGCGATTGTATGATTGTATTTATGTGATTGTAATTGTATGATTGCGATTGTATGATTGTGATTGTATGATTGTGATTGTATGCTTGCGATTGTATGATTGTGATTGTATGATTGTTTTTGTATGATTGTGATTGTATAGTAGTAATTGTATGATTGTGATCGTATGATTGTGATTGTATGATTGTGATTGAATGATTGTGAGTGTATGATTGTGATTGTATGATTGTGATTGTATGATTGTGATTGTACGATTGTGATTGTAAGATTGCGAGTGTATGATTGCCATGGTACGATTGTGATTGTATGATTGCGATTGTATGATTGTGATTGCATGATTGTGATTGTATGATTGTATTTATGTGATTGTAATTGTATGATTGCGATTGTATGATTGTGATTGTATGCTTGCGATTGTATGATTGTGATTGTATGATTGTTTTTGTATGATTGTGATTGTATAGTAGTAATTGTATGATTGTGATCGTATGATTGGGATTGTATGATTGCGATTGTATGATTGCAATTTTATGAGTGTGATTATATGATTATGATTGTATGATTGCGATTGTATGATTGTGATTGTATGATTGTGATTGTATGATTGCGATCGCATGATTGTGATTGTATGATACTGATTGAATGATTGTGAGTGCATGATTGTGATTGTATGATTGTATTTGGGTGATTGTAATTGTATGATTGCGATTTTATGATTGTGATTGTATGATTGTGATTCTATGATTGTGATTGTATGATTGCGATTGTATCATTGTGATTGAATGATTGTGAGTGTATGATTGTGATTGTATGATTGTGATTGTATGATTGTGATTGTATGATTGTTATTGTATGATTGTGATTGTATGATTGTGATTGTATGATTGTGATTGTATGATTGTGATTGTATGATTGTGATTGTATGATTGTGATTGTATGATTGTGATTGTATGATTGTGATTGCATGATTGTGATTGTATGATTGTGATTGTATGATTTTGATTGTATGATTGTTATAGTATGATTGTGATTGCATGATTGTGATTGTATGATTGTATTTATGTGATTGTAATTGTATGATTGCGATTGTATGATTGTGATTGTATGATTGTGATTGTATGCTTGCGATTGTATGATTGTGATTGTATGATTGTTTTTGTATGATTGTGATTGTATAGTAGTAATTGTATGATTGTGATCGTATGATTGTGATTGTATGATTGTGTTTGAATGATTGTGAGTGTATGATTGTGATTGCATGATTGTGATTGTATGATTGTGATTGTATGATTGTGATTGTACGATTGTGATTGTAAGATTGCGAGTGTGTGATTGTCATGGTATGATTGTGATTGTATGATTGCGATTGTATGATTGCAATTTTATGAGTGTGATTGATATGATTATGATTGTATGATTGTGATTGTATGATTGTGATTGCATGATTGTGATTGTATGATTGTGATCGTATGATTGTCATCGTATGATTGCGATTGTATGATTTTGATTGTATGAATGTGATTGTATGATTGTCATTGTATGTTTGTGATCGTATGATTGTGATTGTATGATTGCGATCGTATGATTAGTATCGTATGATTGTGATCGTATGATTGTGATTCTATGATTGTGATCGTTTGATTGTGGTTGTATAATTATGGTTCTATTATTGTGATTGTATGATTGTGATTGTATGATTGCGATCGTGTGATTGTGATTGTTTGATTGCAATTGCATGATTGTGATTGTATTATTGTGATTGCATGATTGTTTTTGTATGATTATGATTGCATGATTGTGATTGTATGATTGTGCTTGTATGATTGTGATGGTATGATTGGGATTGTATGATTGCGATTGTATGATTGCAATTTTATGAGTGCGATTATATGATTATGATTGTATGATTGCGATTGTATGATTGTGATTGAATGATTGTGATTGTATGCTTGCGATTGTATGATTGTGATTGTATGATTGTTTTTGTATGATTGTGATTGTATAGTAGTAATTGTATGATTGTGATCGTATGATTGTGATTGTAGGATTGTGATTGAATGATTGTGAGTGTATGATTCTGATTGTATGATTGCGATTGCATGATTGGGATGTATGATTGTGTTTAGGAGATTGTAATTGTATGATTGCGATTTTATGATTGTGATTGTATGATTGTGATCGGATGATCGTGATCGTATGACTGTGATCGTATGATTGTGATTCTATGATTATGATTCTATGATTGTGTTTGTATGATTGTGATTTTATGATTGTGATTGTATGATTGTGATTGTATGATTGTGATTGTATGATTGTGGTTGTATGCTGGCGACTGTATTATTGTGATTGTATGATTGTGATTGTATGATTGTGATTGTATGATTGTGATTGTATGATTGTGATTGTATGATTGTGATTGTATGATTGTGATTTTATGATTGTGATTGTATGATTGTGATTGTATGATTGTGATTGTATGATTGTGATTCTATGATTGTGATTCTATTGTTGTGATTGTATGCTGGCGACTGTATTATTGTGATTGTATGATTGTGATTGTATGATTGTGATTGTATGATTGTGATTAAATGATTGTGATTGTATGATTGTGATTGAATGATTGTGAGTGTATGATTGGGATTGTATGATTGCGATCGTAGGATTGTGATTGTTGAACTGCGATTGTATGATTGTGATTGTATGATTGTGATTTTATGATTTTGATTGTATGATTGTTGTAGTATGTTTGTGATTGTATGATTGCGATTGTATGATTGTATTTGAGTGATTGTAATTGTATGATTGCGATTGTATGATTGTGATTGTATGCTTGCGATTGTATGATTGTGATTGTATGATTGTGATTGTATGATGGTGATTGTATGATTGTGATTTTATGATTGTGATTGTGTGATTCTGATCGTATGGTTGTGATTGTTCGATTGCGATTGTACGATTGTGATTGTATTATTGTGATTGCATGATTGTTTTTGTATGATTATGATTGTATGATTGTGATTGTATGATTGTGCCTGTATTATTGTGATGGTATGATTGGGATTGTATGATTGCGATTGTATGATTGCAATTTTATGAGTGTGACTATATGATTATGATTGTATGATTGCGATTGTATGATTGTGATTATATGATTGTGATTGTATGCTTGCGATTGTATGATTGTGATTGTCTGATTGTTTTTGTATGATTGTGATTGTATAGTAGTAATTGTATGATTGTGATCGTATGATTGTGATTGTATGATTGTGATTGAATGATTGTGAGTGTATGATTCTGATTGTATGATTGCGATTGCATGATTGGGATGTATGATTGTGTTTAGGATACTGTACTTGTATGATTGCGATTTTATGATTGTGATTGTATGATTGTGATCGTATGATTGTGATCGTATGATTGAGATCGTATGATTGTGATTCTATGATTGTGATTCTATGATTGTGATTGTATGATTGTGATTGTATGACTGTGATTGTATGCTGGCGTCTGTATTATTGTGCTTGTATGATTGTGATTGTATGATTGTGATTGTATGATTGTGATTGTATGAATGTGATTGTATGATTGTGATTGTATGATTGTGATTGTATGATTGTGATTGTATGATTGTGATTGTATGATTGTGATTGTATGATTGTGATTTTATGATTGTGATTGTATGATTGTGATTGTATGGTTGTATTTGGGAGATTGTAATTGAATGGTTGCGATTTTATGATTGCGATTGTATGATTGCGATGGTATGATTGTGGTTGTATGATTGCGATCGTATGATTGTGATCGTTTGATTGTGGTTGTATAATTATGGTTCTATTATTGTGATTGTATTATTGTTCTTGTATGATTATGATCGTATGATTGTAATTGCATGATTGTGATTATATGATTGTGATTGTGTGACTGTGATCGTATGGTTGTGATAGTTCGATTGCGATTGTACGTTTGTGATTGTATTATTGTGATTGTATGATTGTGATTGTATGATTGTGATTGTATGATTGTGATTGTATGATTGCGATTGTATCATTGTGATTGAATGATTGTGAGTGTATGATTGTGATTGTATGATTGTGATTGTATGATTGTGATTGTATGATTGTTATTGTATGATTGTGATTGTATGATTGTGATTGTATGATTGTGATTGTATGATTGTGATTGTATGATTGTGATTGTATGATTGTGATTGTATGATTGTGATTGTATGATTGTGATTGCATGATTGTGATTGTATGATTGTGATTGTATGATTTTGATTGTATGATTGTTATAGTATGATTGTGATTGCATGATTGTGATTGTATGATTGTATTTATGTGATTGTAATTGTATGATTGTGATTGTATGCTTGCGATTGTATGATTGTGATTGTATGATTGTGATTGTATGATTTTGGTTGTATGATTGTTATAGTATGATTGTGATTGTATAGTAGTAATTGTATGATTGAGGTCGTATGATTGTGATTGTATGATTGTGATTCAATGATTGTGAGTGTATGATTGTGATTGTATGATCGCGATTGTATGATTGGGATTGTATGATTGTGATTGTATGATTGTGATTGTATGATTGTGATTGTATGATTGTCATGGTATGATTGTGATTGTATGATTGTGATTGTATGATTGTGATTTTATGATTGTGATTGTATGATTGTGATTGTATGATTGTGATTGTATGATTGTGATTGTATGATTGTGATCCTATGATTGTGATTGTATGATTGTGATTGTATGCTGGCGACTGTATTATTGTGATTGTATGAATGTGATTGTATGATTGTGATTGTATGATTGTGATTGTATCATTGTGATTATATGATTGTGATTGTATGATTGTGATTGTATGATTGTGATTGTATGATTGTATTTGGTAGATTGTAATTGTATGATTGCCATTTTATGATTGCGATTGTATGATTGTGATTGCATGATTGTGATTGTATGATTGTGATTGTATTATTGTGACTGTATGATTGTGATTGTATGATTGTGATTGTATGATTGTGATAGTATAGTAGTAATTGTATGATTGTGATCGTATGATTGTGATTGCATGATTGTGATTGTATGATTGCGATTGTATGATTGTGATTGTATGATTTTTTTTGTATGATTGTGATTCTATAGTAGTAATTGTATGATTGTGATCGCATGATTGTGATTGTATGATTGTGATTGTATGATTGTGATAGTATAGTAGTAATTGTATGATTGTGATCGTATGATTGTGATTGCATGATTGTGATTGTATGATTGCGATTGTATGATTGTGATTGTATGATTTTTTTTGTATGATTGTGATTCTATAGTAGTAATTGTATGATTGTGATCGCATGATTGTGATTGTATGATACTGATTGAATGATTGTGAGTGTATGATTGTGATTGTATGATTGTATTTGGGTGATTGTAATTGTATGATTGCGATTTTATGATTGTGATTGTATGATTGTGATTCTATGATTGTGATTGTATGATTGCGATTGTATCATTGTGATTGAATGATTGTGAGTGTATGATTGTGATTGTATGATTGTGATTGTATAATTGTGATTGTATGATTGTGATTATATGATTGTGATTGTATGATTGTTATTGTATGATTGTGATTGTATGATTGTGATTGTATGATTGTGATTGTATGATTGTTTTTGTATGATTATGATTGTATGATTGTGATTGTATGATTGTGCTTGTATGATTGTGATGGTATGATTGGGATTGTATGATTGCGATTGTATGATTGCAATTTTATGAGTGTGATTATATGATTATGATTGTATGATTGCGATTGTATGATTGTGATTGAATGATTGTGATTGTATGCTTGCGATTGTATGATTGTGATTGTATGATTGTGATTGTATGATTGTGATTGTATGCTGGCGACTGTATTATTGCGATTGTATGATTGTGATTGTATGATTGTGATTGTATGATTGTGATTGTATGATTGTGATTGTATGATTGTGATTTTATGATTGTGATTGTATGATTGTGATTGTATGATTGTGATTGTATGATTGTGATTGTATGATTGTGGTTGTATGCTGGCGACTGTATTATTGTGATTGTATGATTGTGATTGTATGATTGTGATTGTATGATTGTGATTGTATGATTGTGATTGTATGATTGTGATTGTATGCTTGCGATTGTATGATTGTGATTGTCTGATTGTTTTTGTATGATTGTGATTGTATAGTAGTAATTGTATGATTGTAATCGTATGATTGTGATTGTATGATTGTGATTGAATGATTGTGAGTGTATGATTCTGATTGTATGATTGCGATTGCATGATTGGGATGTATGATTGTGTTTAGGAGACTGTACTTGTATGATTGCGATTTTATGATTGTGATTGTATGATTGTGATCGTATGATTGTGATCGTATGATTGTGATCGTATGATTGTGATTCTATGATTGTGATTCTATGATTGTGATTGTATGATTGTGATTGTATGACTGTGATTGTATGCTGGCGTCTGTATTATTGTGCTTGTATGATTGTGATTGTATGATTGTGATTGTATGATTGTGATTGTATGATTGTGATTGTATGATTGTGATTGTATGATTGTGATTGTATGATTGTGATTGTATGATTGTGATTGTATGATTGTGATTGTATGATTGTGATTGTATGATTGTGATTGTATGATTGTGATTTTATGATTGTGATTTTATGATTGTGATTGTATGGTTGTATTTGGGAGATTGTAATTGTATGGTTGCGATTTTATGATTGCGATTGTATGATTGCGATCGTATGATTGTGATTGTTTGATTGCGATTGTATGATTGTGATTGTATGATTGTGATTGTATGATTGTGATTGTGTGATTGTGATTGTATGATTGTGATTGTATGATTGTGATTGTATGATTGCGATCGTATGATTGTGATTGTTTGATTGCAATTGCATGATTGTGATTGTATGATTGTGATTGTATGATTTTGATTGTATGATTGTTATAGTATGATTGTGATTGTATAGTAGTAATTGTATGATTGAGGTCGTATGATTGTGATTGTATGATTGTGATTCAATGATTGTGAGTGTATGATTGTGATTGTATGATTGCGATTGTATGATTGGGATTGTATGATTGTGATGTATGATGGTGTTTAGGAGATTGTAATTGTATGATTGCGATTTTATGATTGTGATTGTATGTTCGTGATCGTATGATTGTGATTGTATGATTGCGATCGTATGATTAGGATCGTATGATTGTGATCGTATAATTGTGATTGTATGATAGAAATTGTATGATTGTGATTCTATGATTGTGATCGTTTGATTGTGGTTGTATAATTATGGTTCTATTATTGTGATTGTATTATTGTTCTTGTATGATTATGATCGTATGATTGTAATTGCATGATTGTGATTGTATGATTGTGATTGTGTGATTGTGATAGTATGGTTGTGATTGTTCGATTGCGGTTGTACGATTGTGATTGTATTATTGTGATTGTATGATTGTGATTGTATGATTGTGATTGTATGATTGTGATTGTATGATTGTGATTGTATGATTGTGATTGTATGATTGTGATTGTATGATTGTGATTGTGTGATTGTGATTGTATGATTGTGATTGTATGATTGTGATTGTATGATTGCGATCGTATGATTGTGATTGTTTGATTGCAATTGCATGATTGTGATTGTATGATTGTGATTGTATGATTTTGATTGTATGATTGTTATAGTATGATTGTGATTGTATAGTAGTAATTGTATGATTGAGGTCGTATGATTGTGATTGTATGATTGTGATTCAATGATTGTGAGTGTATGATTGTGATTGTATGATTGCGATTGTATGATTGGGATTGTATGATTGTGATGTATGATAGTGTTTAGGAGATTGTAATTGTATGATTGCGATTTTATGATTGTGATTGTATGTTCGTGATCGTATGATTGTGATTGTATGATTGCGATCGTATGATTAGGATCGTATGATTGTAATCGTATAATTGTGATTGTATGATAGAAATTGTATGATTGTGATTCTATGATTGTGATCGTTTGATTGTGGTTGTATAATTATGGTTCTATTATTGTGATTGTATTATTGTTCTTGTATGATTATGATCGTATGATTGTAATTGCATGATTGTGATTGTATGATTGTGATTGTGTGATTGTGATTTTATGATTGTGATTGTATGATTGTGATTGTATGATTGTGATTGTATGATTGTGATTCTATGATTGTGATTCTATGATTGTGACTGTATGATTGTGATTGTATGCTGGCGACTGTATTATTGTGAGTGTATGATTGTGATTGTATGATTGTGATTGTATGATTGTGATTGTATGATTGTGATTGTATGATTGTGTTTGTATGATTGTGATTGTATGATTGTGATTGTATGATTGTGATTGTATGATTGTGATTGTATGATTGTGATTGTATGATTGTGATTGTATGATTGTGATTCAATGATTGTGAGTGTATGATTGTGATTGTATGATTGCGATTGTATGATTGGGATTGTATGATTGTGATGTATGATAGTGTTTAGGAGATTGTAATTGTATGATTGCGATTTTATGATTGTGATTGTATGTTCGTGATCGTATGATTGTGATTGTATGATTGCGATCGTATGATTAGGATCGTATGATTGTAATTGCATGATTGTGATTGTATGATTGTGATTGTGTGATTGTGATCGTATGGTTGTGATTGTTC
Source organism: Megachile rotundata (assembly GCF_050947335.1). Classification (NCBI taxonomy): domain Eukaryota; kingdom Metazoa; phylum Arthropoda; class Insecta; order Hymenoptera; family Megachilidae; genus Megachile; species Megachile rotundata. Next base: position 202,864 of record NW_027473375.1, on the reverse strand, counting down.
GATTGCGGTTGTACGATTGTGATTGTATTATTGTGATTGTATGATTGTGATTGTATGATTGTGATTGTATGATTGTGATTGTATGATTGTGATTGTATGATTGTGATTGTATGATTGTGATTTTATGATTGTGATTGTATGATTGTGATTGTATGATTGTGATTGTATGATTGTGATTCTATGATTGTGATTCTATGATTGTGACTGTATGATTGTGATTGTATGCTGGCGACTGTATTATTGTGAGTGTATGATTGTGATTGTATGATTGTGATTGTATGATTGTGATTGTATGATTGTGATTGTATGATTGTGATTGTATGATTGTGATTGTATGATTGTGATTGTATGATTGTGATTGTATGATTGTGATTGTATGATTGTGATTCAATGATTGTGAGTGTATGATTGTGATTGTATGATTGCGATTGTATGATTGGGATTGTATGATTGTGATGTATGATAGTGTTTAGGAGATTGTAATTGTATGATTGCGATTTTATGATTGTGATTGTATGTTCGTGATCGTATGATTGTGATTGTATGATTGCGATCGTATGATTAGGATCGTATGATTGTAATTGCATGATTGTGATTGTATGATTGTGATTGTGTGATTGTGATCGTATGGTTGTGATTGTTCGATTGCGGTTGTACGATTGTGATTGTATTATTGTGATTGTATGATTGTGATTGTATGATTGTGATTGTATGATTGTGATTGTATGATTTTGATTGTATGGTTGTTATAGTATGATTGTGATTGCATGATTGCGATTGTATGATTGTATTTATGTGATTGTAATTGTATGATTGCGATTGTATGATTGTGATTTTATGTTTGTGATCGTATGATTGTGATTGTATGATTGCGATCGTATGATTAGGATCGTATGATTGTGATCGTATGATTGTGATTGTATGATAGAAATTGTATGATTGTGATCGTATGATTGTGATTCTATGATTGTGATCGTTTGATTGTGGTTGTATAATTATGGTTCTATTATTGTGATTGTATTATTGTTCTTGTATGATTATGATCGTATGATTGTAATTGCATGATAGTGATTATATGATTGTGATTGTGTGATTGTGATCGTATGGTTGTGATATTTCGATTGCGATTGTACGATTGTGATTGTATGATTGTTTTTGTATGACTGTGATTGTATAGTAGTAATTGTATGATTGTGATCGTATGATTGTGATTGTATGATTGTGATTGAATGATTGTGAGTGTATGATTGTGATTGTATGATTGCGATTGTATGATTGGGATTGTATGATTGTGATGTATGATTGTGTTTAGGAGATTGTAATTGTATGATTGCGATTTTATGATTGTGATTGTATGATTGTGATTGTATGATTGTGATTGTGTGATTCTGATCGTATGGTTGTGATTGTTCGATTGCGATTGTACGATTGTGATTGTATTATTGTGATTGCATGATTGTTTTTGTATGATTATGATTGTATGACTGTGATTGTATGATTGTGCCTGTATGATTGTGATGGTATGATTGGCATTGTATGATTGCGATTGTATGATTGCAATTTTATGAGTGTGATTATATGATTATGATTGTATGATTGCGATTGTATGATTGTGATTGAATGATTGTGATTTTATGCTTGCGATTGTATGATTGTGATTGTATGATTGTTTTTGTATGATTGTGATTGTATAGTAGCAATTGTATGATTGTGATCGTATGATTGTGATTGTATGATTGCGATCGTATGATTAGGATCGTATGATTGTGATCGTATGATTGTGATTGTATGATAGAAATTGTATGATTGTGATCGTATGATTGTGATTGTATGATTGCGATTGTATGATTGCGATTGTATGATTGTGATTGTATGATTTTTTTTGTATGATTGTGATTCTATAGTAGTAATTGTATGATTGTGATCGCATGATTGTGATTGTATGATACTGATTGAATGATTGTGAGTGTATGATTGTGATTGTATGATTGTATTTGGGTGATTGTAATTGTATGATTGCGATTTTATGATTGTGATTGTATGATTGTGATTCTATGATTGTGATTGTATGATTGCGATTGTATCATTGTGATTGAATGATTGTGAGTGTATGATTGTGATTGTATGATTGTGATTGTATGATTGTGATTGTATGATTGTGATTGTATGATTGTGATTATATGATTGTGATTGTATGATTGTTATTGTATGATTGTGATTGTATGATTGTGATTGTATGATTGTGATTGTATGATTGTGATTGTATGATTGTGATTGTATGATTGTGATTGTATGATTGTGATTGTATGATTGTGATTGTATGATTGTGATTGCATGATTGTGATTGTATGATTGTGATTGTATGATTTTGATTGTATGATTGTTATAGTATGATTGTGATTGCATGATTGTGATTGTATGATTGTATTTATGTGATTGTAATTGTATGATTGTGATTGTACGCTTGCGATTGTATGATTGTGATTGCATGATTGCGATTGTATGATTGTATTTATGTGATTGTAATTGTATGATTGCGATTGTATGATTGTGATTGTATGATTGTGATTGTATGCTTGCGATTGTATGATTGTGATTGTATGATTGTTTTTGTATGATTGTGATTGTATAGTAGTAATTGTATGATTGTGATCGTATGATTGTGATTGTATGATTGTGATTGAATGATTGTGCGTGTATGATTGTGATTGTATGATTGTGATTGTATGATTGTGATTGTACGATTGTGATTGTAAGATTGCGAGTGTATGATTGTCATGGTATGATTGTGATTGTATGATTGCGATTGTATGATTGTGATTGCATGATTGTGATTGTATGATTGTATTTATGTGATTGTAATTGTATGATTGCGATTGTATGATTGTGATTGTATGCTTGCGATTGTATGATTGTGATTGTATGATTGTTTTTGTATGATTGTGATTGTATAGTAGTAATTGTATGATTGTGATCGTATGATTGTGATTGTATGATTGTGATTGAATGATTGTGAGTGTATGATTGTGATTGTATGATTGTGATTGTATGATTGTGATTGTACGATTGTGATTGTAAGATTGCGAGTGTATGATTGTCATGGTATGATTGTGATTGTATGATTGCGATTGTATGATTGCAATTTTATGAGTGTGATTGATATGATTATGATTGTATGATTGTGATTGTATGATTGTGATTGCATGATTGTGATTGTATGATTGTGATCGTATGATTGTCATCGTATGATTGCGATTGTATGATTTTGATTGTATGAATGTGGTTGTATGATTGCGATCGTATGATTGTGATCGTATGATTGTGATTCTATGATTGTGATCGTTTGATTGTGGTTGTATAATTATGGTTCTATTATTGTGATTGTATTATTGTTCTTGTATGATTATGATCGTATGATTGTAATTGCATGATTGTGATTATATGATTGTGATTGTGTGATTGTGATCGTATGGTTGTGATAGTTCGATTGCGATTGTACGTTTGTGATTGTATTATTGTGATTGTATGATTGTGATTGTATGATTGTGATTGAATGATTGTGATTGTATGATTGTGATTGTATGATTGTGATTGTATGATTGTGATTGTATGATTGTGATTGCATGATTGTGATTGTATGATTGTGATTGTATGATCGTTATAGTATGATTGTGATTGCATGATTGTGATTGTATGATTGTATTTATGTGATTGTAATTGTATGATTGTGATTGTATGCTTGCGATTGTATGATTGTGATTGCATGATTGTGATTGTATGATTGCATTTATGTGATTGTAATTGTATGATTGCGATTGTATGATTGTGATTGTATGATTGTGATTGTATGCTTGCGATTGTATGATTGTGATTGTATGATTGTTTTTGTATGATTGTGATTGTATAGTAGTAATTGTATGATTGTGATCGTATGATTGTGATTGTATGATTGTGTTTGAATGATTGTGAGTGTATGATTGTGATTGTATGATTGTGATTGTATGATTGTGATTGTACGATTGTGATTGTAAGATTGCGAGTGTATGATTGTCATGGTATGATTGTGATTGTATGATTGCGATTGTATGATTGCAATTTTATGAGTGTGATTGATATGATTATGATTGTATGATTGTGATTGTATGATTGTGATTGCATGATTGTGATTGTATGATTGTGATCGTATGATTGTCATCGTATGATTGCAATTGTATGATTTTGATTGTATGAATGTGATTGTATGATTGTCATTGTATGTTTGTGATCGTATGATTGTGATTGTATGATTGCGATCGTATGATTAGGATCGTATGATTGTGATCGTATGATTGTGATTCTATGATTGTGATCGTTTGATTGTGGTTGTATAATTATGGTTCTATTATTGTGATTGTATGATTGCGATTGTATGATTGTGATTGTATGATTGCGATCGTGTGATTGTGATTGTTTGATTGCAATTGCATGATTGTGATTGTATTATTGTGATTGTATGATTGTTTTTGTATGATTATGATTGTATGATTGTGATTGTATGATTGTGCCTGTATGATTGTGATGGTATGATTGTGATTGTATGATTGTGATTGTATGATTGTGATTGTATGATTGTGATTGTATGATTGTGATTGTATGATTGTGATTGTATGATTGTGATTGTATGATTGTATTTGGTAGATTGTAATTGTATGATTGCCATTTTATGATTGCGATTGTATGATTGTGATTGCATGATTGTGATTGTATGATTGTGATTGTATTATTGTGACCGTATGATTGTGATTGTATGATTGTGATTGTATGATTATGATCGTATGATTGTAATTGCATGATTGTGATTATATGATTGTCATTGTGTGATTGTGATCGTATGGTTGTGATTGCATGATTGTGATTATATGATTGTGATTGTGTGATTGTGATCGTATGGTTGTGATAGTTCGATTGCGATTGTACGTTTGTGATTGTATTATTGTGATTGTATGATTGTGATTGTATGATTGTAATTGTATGATTGTGATTGTATGATTGCGGTTGTATGATTGTGATTGTATGATTGTGATTGTATGCTTGCGATTGTATGATTGTGATTGTATGATTGTTTTTGTATGATTGTGATTGTATAGTAGTAATTGTATGATTGTGATCGTATGATTGTGATTGTATGATTGTGATTGAATGATTGTGCGTGTATGATTGTGATTGTATGATTGTGATTGTATGATTGTGATTGTACGATTGTGATTGTAAGATTGCGAGTGTATGATTGTCATGGTATGATTGTGAATGTATGATTGCGATTGTATGATTGTGATTGCATGATTGTGATTGTATGATTGTATTTATGTGATTGTAATTGTATGATTGCGATTGTATGATTGTGATTGTATGCTTGCGATTGTATGATTGTGATTGTATGATTGTTTTTGTATGATTGTGATTGTATAGTAGTAATTGTATGATTGTGATCGTATGATTGTGATTGTATGATTGTGATTGAATGATTGTGAGTGTATGATTGTGATTGTATGATTGTGATTGTATGATTGTGATTGTACGATTGTGATTGTAAGATTGCGAGTGTATGATTGTCATGGTATGATTGTGATTGTATGATTGCGATTGTATGATTGCAATTTTATGAGTGTGATTGATATGATTATGATTGTATGATTGTGATTGTATGATTGTGATTGCATGATTGTGATTGTATGATTGTGATCGTATGATTGTCATCGTATGATTGCGATTGTATGATTTTGATTGTATGAATGTGGTTGTATGATTGCGATCGTATGATTGTGATCGTATGATTGTGATTCTATGATTGTGATCGTTTGATTGTGGTTGTATAATTATGGTTCTATTATTGTGATTGTATTATTGTTCTTGTATGATTATGATCGTATGATTGTAATTGCATGATTGTGATTATATGATTGTGATTGTGTGATTGTGATCGTATGGTTGTGATAGTTCGATTGCGATTGTACGTTTGTGATTGTATTATTGTGATTGTATGATTGTGATTGTATGATTGTGATTGAATGATTGTGATTGTATGATTGTGATTGTATGATTGTGATTGTATGATTGTGATTGTATGATTGTGATTGCATGATTGTGATTGTATGATTGTGATTGTATGATCGTTATAGTATGATTGTGATTGCATGATTGTGATTGTATGATTGTATTTATGTGATTGTAATTGTATGATTGTGATTGTATGCTTGCGATTGTATGATTGTGATTGCATGATTGTGATTGTATGATTGCATTTATGTGATTGTAATTGTATGATTGCGATTGTATGATTGTGATTGTATGATTGTGATTGTATGCTTGCGATTGTATGATTGTGATTGTATGATTGTTTTTGTATGATTGTGATTGTATAGTAGTAATTGTATGATTGTGATCGTATGATTGTGATTGTATGATTGTGTTTGAATGATTGTGAGTGTATGATTGTGATTGTATGATTGTGATTGTATGATTGTGATTGTACGATTGTGATTGTAAGATTGCGAGTGTATGATTGTCATGGTATGATTGTGATTGTATGATTGCGATTGTATGATTGCAATTTTATGAGTGTGATTGATATGATTATGATTGTATGATTGTGATTGTATGATTGTGATTGCATGATTGTGATTGTATGATTGTGATCGTATGATTGTCATCGTATGATTGCAATTGTATGATTTTGATTGTATGAATGTGATTGTATGATTGTCATTGTATGTTTGTGATCGTATGATTGTGATTGTATGATTGCGATCGTATGATTAGGATCGTATGATTGTGATCGTATGATTGTGATTCTATGATTGTGATCGTTTGATTGTGGTTGTATAATTATGGTTCTATTATTGTGATTGTATGATTGCGATTGTATGATTGTGATTGTATGATTGCGATCGTGTGATTGTGATTGTTTGATTGCAATTGCATGATTGTGATTGTATTATTGTGATTGTATGATTGTTTTTGTATGATTATGATTGTATGATTGTGATTGTATGATTGTGCCTGTATGATTGTGATGGTATGATTGTGATTGTATGATTGTGATTGTATGATTGTGATTGTATGATTGTGATTGTATGATTGTGATTGTATGATTGTGATTGTATGATTGTGATTGTATGATTGTATTTGGTAGATTGTAATTGTATGATTGCCATTTTATGATTGCGATTGTATGATTGTGATTGCATGATTGTGATTGTATGATTGTGATTGTATTATTGTGACCGTATGATTGTGATTGTATGATTGTGATTGTATGATTATGATCGTATGATTGTAATTGCATGATTGTGATTATATGATTGTCATTGTGTGATTGTGATCGTATGGTTGTGATTGCATGATTGTGATTATATGATTGTGATTGTGTGATTGTGATCGTATGGTTGTGATAGTTCGATTGCGATTGTACGTTTGTGATTGTATTATTGTGATTGTATGATTGTGATTGTATGATTGTAATTGTATGATTGTGATTGTATGATTGCGGTTGTATGATTGTGATTGTATGATTGTGATTGTATGGTAGTAATTGTATGATTGTGATCGTATGATTGTGATTGTATGATTGTGATTGAATGATTGTGAGTGTATGATTGTGATTGTATGATTGTGATTGTATGATTGTGATTGTACGATTGTGATTGTAAGATTGCGGGTGTATGATTGTCATGGTATGGTTGTGATTGTATGATTGCGATTGTATGATTGCAATTTTATGAGTGTGATTGATATGATTATGATTGTATGATTGTGATTGTATCATTGTGATTGCATGATTGTGATTGTATGATTGTGATCGTATGATTGTCATCGTATGATTGCGATTGTATGATTTTGATTGTATGAATGTGATTGTATGATTGTCATTGTATGTTTGTGATCGTATGATTGTGATTGTATGATTGCGATCGTATGATTAGGATCGTATGATTGTGATCGTATGATTGTGATTCTATGATTGTGATCGTTTGATTGTGGTTGTATAATTATGGTTCTATTATTGTGATTGTATGATTGCGATTGTATGATTGTGATTGTATGATTGCGATAATGTGATTGTGATTGTTTGATTGCAATTGCATGATTGTGATTGTATTATTGTGATTGTATGATTTTGATTGAATGATTGTTATAGTATGATTGTGATTGTATAGTAGTAATTGTATGATTGTGATCGTATGATTGTGATTGTATGATTGCGATCGTATGATTAGGATCGTATGATTGTGATCGTATGATTGTGATTGTATGATAGAAATTGTATGATTGTGATCGTATGATTGTGATTCTATGATTGTGATCGTTTGATTGTGGTTGTATAATTATGGTTCTATTATTGTGATTGTATTATTGATCTTGTATGATTATGATCGTATGATTGTAATGGCATGATTGTGATTGTATGATTGTGATTGTGTGATTGTGATCGTATGGTTGTGATTGTTCGATTGCGATTGTACGATTGTGATTGTATTATTGTGATTGTATGATTGTTTTTGTATGATTATGATTGTATGATTGTGATTGTATGATTGTGCCTGTATGATTGTGATGGTATGATTGTGATTGTATGATTGTGATTGTATGATTGTGATTGTATGATTGTGATTGTATGATTGCGATTGTATGATTGTATTTGGTAGATTGTAATTGTATGATTGACATTTTATGATTGCGATTGTATGATTGTGATTGCATGATTGTGATTGTATGATTGTGATTGTGTGATTGCGATTGTATGATTGTGATTGTATGATTGTGATTGTATGATTGTGATTGTGTGATTGTGATTGTATGATTGCGATTGTATGATTGTGATTGTATGATTTTTTTGTATGATTGTGATTCTATAGTAGTAATTGTATGATTGTGACCGTATGATTGTGATTGTATGGTACTGATTGAATGATTGTGAGTGTACGATTGTGATTGTATGATTGTATTTGGGTGATTGTAATTGTATGATTGCGATTTTATGATTGTGATTGTATGATTGTGATTCTATGATTGTGATTGTATGATTGCGATTGTATCATTGTGATTGAATGATTGTGAGTGTATGATTGTGATTGTATGATTGTGATTGTATGATTGTTATTGTATGATTGTGATTGCATGATTGTGATTGTATGATTGTATTTATGTGATTGTAATTGTATGATTGCGATTGTATGATTGTGATTGTATGATTGTGATTGTATGCTTGCGATTGTATGATTGTGATTGTATGATTGTTTTTGTATGATTGTGATTGTATAGTAGTAATTGTATGATTGTGATCGTATGATTGTGATTGTATGATTGTGATTGAATGATTGTGAGTGTATGATTGTGATTGTATGATTGTGATTGTATGATTGTGATTGTACGATTGTGATTGTAAGATTGCGAGTGTATGATCGTCATGGTTTGATTGTGATTGTATGATTGCGATTGTATGATTGCAATTTTATGAGTGTGATTGATATGATTATGATTGTATGATTGTGATTGTATGATTGTGATTGTATGATTGTGATTGTATGATTGTGATTGTATGATTGTGATTGTATGATTGTGATTATATGATTGTGATTGTATGATTGTGATCGTATGATTGTGATTCTATGATTGTGATCGTTTGATTGTGGTTGTATATTTATGGTTCTATTATTGTGATTGTATTATTGTTCTTGTATGATTATGATCGTATGATTGTAATTGCATGATAGTGATTATATGATTGTGATTGTGTGATTGTGATCGTATGGTTGTGATATTTCGATTGCGATTGTACGATTGTGATTGTATTATTGTGATTGTTTGATTGTTTTTGTATGACTGTGATTGTATAGTAGTAATTGTATGATTGTGATCGTATGATTGTGATTGTATGATTGTGATTGAATGATTGTGAGTGTATGATTGTGATTGTATGATTGCGATTGTATGATTGGGATTGTATGATTGTGATGTATGATTGTGTTTAGGAGATTGTAATTGTATGATTGCGATTTTAGGACTGTGATTGTATGATTGTGATCGTATGATTGTGATTCTATGATTGTGATTCTATGATTGTGATTCTATGATTGTGATTGTATGCTGGCGACTGTATTATTGTGATTGTATGATTGTTATTGTATGATTGTGATTGTATGATTGTGATTGTATGATTGGGATTGTATGATTGTGATGTATGATTGTGTTTAGGAGATTGTAATTGTATGATTGCGATTTTATGATTGTGATTGTATGATTGTGATCGTATGATTGTGACCGTATGATTGTGATCGTATGATTGTGATCGTATGATTGTGTTTCTATGATTGTGATACTATGATTGTGATTGTATGATTGTGATTGTATGCTGGCGACTGTATTATTGTGATTGTATGATTGTGATTGTATGATTGTGATTGTATGATTGTGATTGTATGATTGTGATTTTATGATTGTGAATGTATGATTGTGATTGTATGATTGTGATTGTATGATTGTGATTGTATGATTGTGATTGTATGATTGTGATTGTATCATTGTGATTGAATGATTGTGAGTGTATGATTGTGATTGTATGATTGCGATCGTATGATTGTGATTGTTTGATTGCAATTGTATGATTGCGATTGTATGATTGTGATTGTATGATTGTGATTGTATGATTGTGATTGTACGATTGTGATTGTAAGATTGCGAGTGTATGATTGTGATTGTATGATTGTGATTGTGTGATTCTGATCGTATGGTTGTGATTGTTCGATTGCGATTGTACGATTGTGATTGTATTATTGTGATTGCATGATTGTTTTTGTATGATTATGATTGTATGATTGTGATTGTATGATTGTGCCTGTATGATTGTGATGGTATGATTGGGATTGTATGATTGCGATTGTATGATTGCAATTTTATGAGTGTGATTATATGATTATGATTGTATGATTGCGATTGTATGATTGTGATTGAATGATTGTGAGTGTATGATTCTGATTGTATGATTGCGATTGCATGATTGGTATGTATGATTGTGTTTAGGAGATTGTAATTATATGATTGCGATTTTATGATTGTGATTGTATGATTGTGATTGTATGATTGTGATTGTATGATTGTGATTGTATGATTGTGATTGAATGATTGTGATTGTATGATTGTGATTGTATGATTGTGATTGTATGATTGTGATTGTACGATTGTGATTGTAAGATTGCGAGTGTATGATTGTCATGGTATGTTTGTGATTGTATGATTGCGATTGTATGATTGCAATTTTATGTGTGTGATTGATATGATTATGATTGTATGATTGTGATTGTATGATTGTGATTGCATGATTGTGATTGTATGATTGTGATCGTATGATTGTCATCGTATGATTGCGATTGTATGATTTTGATTGTATGAATGTGATTGTATGATTGTCATTGTATGTTTGTGATCGTATGATTGTGATTGTATGATTGCGATCGTATGATTAGGATCGTATGATTGTGATCTTATGATTGTGATTCTATGATTGTGATCGTTTGATTGTGGTTGTATAATTATGGTTCTATTATTGTGATTGTATGATTGCGATTGTATGATTGTGATTGTATGATTGCGATCGTGTGATTGTGATTGTTTGATTGCAATTGCATGATTGTGATTGTATTATTGTGATTGTATGATTTTGATTGAATGATTGTTATAGTATGATTGTGATTGTATAGTAGTAATTGTATGATTGTGATCGTATGATTGTGATTGTATGATAGAAATTGTATGATTGTGATCGTATGATTGTGATTCTATGATTGTGATCGTTTGATTGTGGTTGTATAATTGTGGTTCTATTATTGTGATTGTATTATTGATCTGGTATGATTATGATCGTATGATTGTAATTGCATGATTGTGATTGTATGATTGTGATTGTGTGATTGTGATCGTATGGTTGTGATTGTTCGATTGCGATTGTACGATTGTGATTGTATTATTGTGATTGTATGATTGTTTTTGTATGATTATGATTGTATGATTGTGATTGTATGATTGTGCCTGTATGATTGTGATGGTATGATTGTGATTGTATGATTGTGATTGTATGATTGTGATTGTATGATTGTGACTGTATGATTGTGATTGTATGATTGTGATTGTATGATTGTGATTGTATGATTGTATTTGGTAGATTGTAATTGTATGATTGCCATTTTATGATTGCGATTGTATGATTGTGATTGCATGATTGTGATTGTATGATTGTGATTGTGTGATTGTGATCGTATGATTGTGATTGTATGATTGTGATTGTATGATTGCGATTGTATGATTGTGATTGTATGATTTTTTTTGTATGATTGTGATTCTATAGTAGTAATTGTATGATTGTGATCGTATGATTGTGATTGTATGATACTGATTGAATGATTGTGAGTGTATGATTGTGATTGTATGATTGTATTTGGGTGATTGTAATTGTATGATTGCGATTTTATGATTGTGATTGTATGATTGTGATTCTATGATTGTGATTGTATGATTGCGATTGTATCATTGTGATTGAATGATTGTGAGTGTATGATTGTGATTGTATGATTGTGATTGTATGATTGTTATTGTACGATTGTGATTGCATGATTGTGATTGTATGATTGTGATCGTATGATTGTCATCGTATGATTGCGATTGTATGATTTTGATTGTATGAATGTGATTGTATGATTGTCATTGTATGTTTGTGATCGTATGATTGTGATTGTATGATTGCGATCGTATGATTAGGATCGTATGATTGTGATCGTATGATTGTGATTCTATGATTGTGATCGTTTGATTGTGGTTGTATAATTATGGTTCTATTATTGTGATTGTATGATTGCGATTGTATGATTGTGATTGTATGATTGCGATCGTATGATTGTGATTGTTTGATTGCAGTTGCATGATTGTGATTGTATTATTGTGATTGTATGATTTTGATTGCATGATTGTTATAGTATGATTGTGATTGTATAGTAGTAATTGTATGATTGTGATCGTATGATTGTGATTGTATGATTGCGATCGTATGATTAGGATCGTATGATTGTGATCGTATGATTGTGATTGTATGATAGAAATTGTATGATTGTGATCGTATGATTGTGATTCTATGATTGTGATCGTTTGATTGTGGTTGTATAATTATGGTTCTCTTATTGTGATTGTATTATTGATCTTGTATGATTATGATGGTATGATTGTAATCGCATGATTGTGATTGTATGATTGTGATTGTGTGATTGTGATCGTATGGTTGTGATTGTGCGATTGCGATTGTACGATTGTGATTGTATTATTGTGATTGTATGATTGTTTTTGTATAATTATGATTGTATGATTGTGATTGTATGATTGTGCCAGTATGATTGTGATGGTATGATTGTGATTGTATGATTGTGATTGTATGATTGTGATTGTATGATTGTGATTGTATGATTGTGATTGTATGATTGTGATTGTATGATTGTGATTGTATGATTGTGATTGTATGATTGTATTTGGTAGATTGTAATTGTATGATTGCCATTTTATGATTGCGATTGTATGATTGTGATTGCATGATTGTGATTGTATGATTGTGATTGTATGATTGTGATTGTGTGATTGTGATTGTATGATTGTGATTGTATGATTGTGATTGTATGATTGTGATTGTATGATTGCGATTGTATGATTGTGATTGTATGATTTTTTTTGTATGATTGTGATTCTGTAGTAGTAATTGTATGATTGTGATCGTATGATTGTGATTGTATGATACTGATTGAATGATTGTGAGTGTATGATTGTGATTGTATGATTGTATTTTGGTGATTGTAATTGTATGATTGCGATTTTATGATTGTGATTGTATGATTGTGATTCTATGATTGTGATTGTATGATTGCGATTGTATCATTGTGATTGAATGATTGTGAGTGTATGATTGTGATTGTATGATTGTGATTGTATGATTGTTATTGTATGATTGTGATTGCATGATTGTGATTGTATGATTGTGATTGTATTATTGTGACTGTATGATTGTGATTGTATGATTGTGATTGTATGATTGTGGTTGTATGATTGCGATCGTATGATTGTGATCGTATGATTGTGATTCTATGATTGTGATCGTTTGATTGCGGTTGTATAATTATGGTTCTATTATCGTGATTGTATTATTGTTCTTGTATGATTATGATCGTATGATTGTAACTGCATGATTGTGATTGTATGATTGTGATTGTGTGATTGTGATCGTATGGCAGTGATTGTTCGATTGCGATTGTACGATTGTGATTGTATTATTGTGATTGCATGATTGTGATTGCATGATTGTGATTGTATGATTGTGATTGTATGATTTTGATTGTATGATTGTTATAGTATGATTGTGATTGCATGATTGTGATTGTATGATTGTATTTATGTGATTGTAATTGTATGATTGCGATTGTATGATTGTGATTGTATGTTTGTGATCGTATGATTGTGATTGTATGACTGCGATCGTATGATTAGGATCGTATGATTGTGATCGTATTATTGTGATTGTATGATAGAAATTGTATGATTGTGATCGTATGATTGTGGTTCTATGATTGTGATCGTTTGATTGTGGTTGTATAATAATGGTTCTATTATTGTGATTGTATTATTGTTCTTGTATGATTATGATCGTATGATTGTAATTGCATGATTGTGATTATATGATTGTGATTGTGTGATTGTGATCGTATGGTTGTGATAGTTCGATTGCGATTGTACGATTGTGATTGTATTATTGTGATTGTATGATTGTTTTTGTATGATTATGATTGTATGATTGTGATTGTATGATTGTGCCTGTATGATTGTGATGGTATGATTGTGATTGTATGATTGTGATTGCATGATTGTGATTGTATGATTGTATTTATGTGATTGTAATTGTATGATTGCGATTGTATGATTGTGATTGTATGATTGTGATTGTATGCTTGCGATTGTATGATTGTGATTGTATGATTGTTTTTGTATGATTGTGATTGTATAGTAGTAATTGTATGATTGTGATCGTATGATTGTGATTGTATGATTGTATTTATGTGATTGTAATTGTATGATTGCGATTGTATGATTGTTATTGTATGTTTGTGATCGTATGATTGTGATTGTATGATTGCGATCGTATGATTAGGATCGTATGATTGTGATCGTATAATTGTGATCGTATGAGTGCGATTGTATGATTGCAATTTTATGAGTGTGATTATATGATTATGATTGTATGATTGCGATTGTATGATTGTGATTGTATGATTGTGATCGTATGATTGTGATCGTATGATTGTGATTTTATGATTGTGATTGTATGATTGTGATTGTATGGTTGTATTTGGGAGATTGTAATTGTATGATTGCGATTTTATGATTGCGATTGTATGATGGTGACTGTATTATTGTGATTGTATGATTGTGATTGTATGATTGTGATTGTATGATTGTGATTGTATGATTGTGATTGTATGATTGTGATTGTATGATTGTGATTGTATGATTGTGATTGTACGATTGTGATTGTATGATTGTGATTGTATGACTGCGATTGTATGTTTGTGATTGTATGATTGTTTTTGTATGATTGTGATTGAATAGTAGTAATTGTATGATTGTGATCGTATGATTGTGATTGTATGATTGTGATTGAATGATTGTGAGTGTATGATTGTGATTGTATGATTGTGATTGTATGATTGTGATTGTTTGATTGTGATTGTATGATTGTGATCGTATGATTGTGATTGTATGAATGTGATTGAATGATGGTGAGTGTATGATTGTGATTGTATGATTGCGATTGTATGATTGGGATTGTATGATTGTGATGTATGATTGTGTTTAGGAGATTGGAATTGTATGATTGCGATTTTATGATTGTGATTGTATGATTGTGATCGTATGATTGTGACCGTATGATTGTGATCGTATGATTGTGATCGTATGATTGTGTTTCTATGATTGTGATACTATGATTGTGATTGTATGATTGTGATTGTATGCTGGCGACTGTATTATTGTGATTGTATGATTGTGATTGTATGATTGTGATTGTATGATTGTGATTGTATGATTGTGATTTTATGATTGTGATTGTATGATTGTGATTGTATGATTGTGATTGTATGATTGTGATTGTATGATTGTGATTGTATGATTGTGATTGTATCATTGTGATTGAATGATTGTGAGTGTATGATTGTGATTGTATGATTGCGATCGTATGATTGTGATTGTTTGATTGCAATTGTATGATTGCGATTGTATGATTGTGATTGTATGATTGTGATTGTATGATTGTGATTGTACGATTGTGATTGTAAGATTGCGAGTGTATGATTGTGATTGTATGATTGTGATTGTGTGATTCTGATCGTATGGTTGTGATTGTTCGATTGCGATTGTACGATTGTGATTGTATTATTGTGATTGCATGATTGTTTTTGTATGATTATGATTGTATGATTGTGATTGTATGATTGTGCCTGTATGATTGTGATGGTATGATTGGGATTGTATGATTGCGATTGTATGATTGCAATTTTATGAGTGTGATTATATGATTATGATTGTATGATTGCGATTGTATGATTGTGATTGAATGATTGTGAGTGTATGATTCTGATTGTATGATTGCGATTGCATGATTGGTATGTATGATTGTGTTTAGGAGATTGTAATTATATGATTGCGATTTTATGATTGTGATTGTATGATTGTGATTGTATGATTGTGATTGTATGATTGTGATTGTATGATTGTGATTGTATGATTGTGATTGAATGATTGTGATTGTATGATTGTGATTGTATGATTGTGATTGTATGATTGTGATTGTATGATTGTGATTGTATCATTGTGATTGAATGATTGTGAGTGTATGATTGTGATTGTATGATTGCGATCGTATGATTGTGATTGTTTGATTGCAATTGTATGATTGTGATTGTATGATTGTGATTGAATGATTGTGATTGTATGATTGTGATTGTATGATTGTGATTGTATGATTGTGATTGTATGATTGTGATTGTATGATTGTGATTGTATGATTGTGATTTTATGATTGTGATTGTATGATTGTGATTGTATGATTGTGATTGTATGATTGTGATTGTATGATTGTGATTGTATGATTGTGATTGTATCATTGTGATTGAATGATTGTGAGTGTATGATTGTGATTGTATGATTGCGATCGTATGATTGTGATTGTTTGATTGCAATTGTATGATTGTGATTGTATGATTGTGATTGAATGATTGTGATTGTATGATTGTGATTGTATGATTGTGATTGTATGATTGTGATTGTATGATTGTGATTGCATGATTGTGATTGTATGATTGTGATTGTATGATCGTTATAGTATGATTGTGATTGCATGATTGTGATTGTATGATTGTATTTATGTGATTGTAATTGTATGATTGTGATTGTATGCTTGCGATTGTATGATTGTGATTGCATGATTGTGATTGTATGATTGCATTTATGTGATTGTAATTGTATGATTGCGATTGTATGATTGTGATTGTATGATTGTGATTGTATGCTTGCGATTGTATGATTGTGATTGTATGATTGTTTTTGTATGATTGTGATTGTATAGTAGTAATTGTATGATTGTGATCGTATGATTGTGATTGTATGATTGTGTTTGAATGATTGTGAGTGTATGATTGTGATTGTATGATTGTGATTGTATGATTGTGATTGTACGATTGTGATTGTAAGATTGCGAGTGTATGATTGTCATGGTATGATTGTGATTGTATGATTGCGATTGTATGATTGCAATTTTATGAGTGTGATTGATATGATTATGATTGTATGATTGTGATTGTATGATTGTGATTGCATGATTGTGATTGTATGATTGTGATCGTATGATTGTCATCGTATGATTGCAATTGTATGATTTTGATTGTATGAATGTGATTGTATGATTGTCATTGTATGTTTGTGATCGTATGATTGTGATTGTATGATTGCGATCGTATGATTAGGATCGTATGATTGTGATCGTATGATTGTGATTCTATGATTGTGATCGTTTGATTGTGGTTGTATAATTATGGTTCTATTATTGTGATTGTATGATTGCGATTGTATGATTGTGATTGTATGATTGCGATCGTGTGATTGTGATTGTTTGATTGCAATTGCATGATTGTGATTGTATTATTGTGATTGTATGATTGTTTTTGTATGATTATGATTGTATGATTGTGATTGTATGATTGTGCCTGTATGATTGTGATGGTATGATTGTGATTGTATGATTGTGATTGTATGATTGTGATTGTATGATTGTGATTGTATGATTGTGATTGTATGATTGTGATTGTATGATTGTGATTGTATGATTGTATTTGGTAGATTGTAATTGTATGATTGCCATTTTATGATTGCGATTGTATGATTGTGATTGCATGATTGTGATTGTATGATTGTGATTGTATTATTGTGACCGTATGATTGTGATTGTATGATTGTGATTGTATGATTATGATCGTATGATTGTAATTGCATGATTGTGATTATATGATTGTCATTGTGTGATTGTGATCGTATGGTTGTGATTGCATGATTGTGATTATATGATTGTGATTGTGTGATTGTGATCGTATGGTTGTGATAGTTCGATTGCGATTGTACGTTTGTGATTGTATTATTGTGATTGTATGATTGTGATTGTATGATTGTAATTGTATGATTGTGATTGTATGATTGCGGTTGTATGATTGTGATTGTATGATTGTGATTGTATGGTAGTAATTGTATGATTGTGATCGTATGATTGTGATTGTATGATTGTGATTGAATGATTGTGAGTGTATGATTGTGATTGTATGATTGTGATTGTATGATTGTGATTGTACGATTGTGATTGTAAGATTGCGGGTGTATGATTGTCATGGTATGGTTGTGATTGTATGATTGCGATTGTATGATTGCAATTTTATGAGTGTGATTGATATGATTATGATTGTATGATTGTGATTGTATCATTGTGATTGCATGATTGTGATTGTATGATTGTGATCGTATGATTGTCATCGTATGATTGCGATTGTATGATTTTGATTGTATGAATGTGATTGTATGATTGTCATTGTATGTTTGTGATCGTATGATTGTGATTGTATGATTGCGATCGTATGATTAGGATCGTATGATTGTGATCGTATGATTGTGATTCTATGATTGTGATCGTTTGATTGTGGTTGTATAATTATGGTTCTATTATTGTGATTGTATGATTGCGATTGTATGATTGTGATTGTATGATTGCGATAATGTGATTGTGATTGTTTGATTGCAATTGCATGATTGTGATTGTATTATTGTGATTGTATGATTTTGATTGAATGATTGTTATAGTATGATTGTGATTGTATAGTAGTAATTGTATGATTGTGATCGTATGATTGTGATTGTATGATTGCGATCGTATGATTAGGATCGTATGATTGTGATCGTATGATTGTGATTGTATGATAGAAATTGTATGATTGTGATCGTATGATTGTGATTCTATGATTGTGATCGTTTGATTGTGGTTGTATAATTATGGTTCTATTATTGTGATTGTATTATTGATCTTGTATGATTATGATCGTATGATTGTAATGGCATGATTGTGATTGTATGATTGTGATTGTGTGATTGTGATCGTATGGTTGTGATTGTTCGATTGCGATTGTACGATTGTGATTGTATTATTGTGATTGTATGATTGTTTTTGTATGATTATGATTGTATGATTGTGATTGTATGATTGTGCCTGTATGATTGTGATGGTATGATTGTGATTGTATGATTGTGATTGTATGATTGTGATTGTATGATTGTGATTGTATGATTGCGATTGTATGATTGTATTTGGTAGATTGTAATTGTATGATTGACATTTTATGATTGCGATTGTATGATTGTGATTGCATGATTGTGATTGTATGATTGTGATTGTGTGATTGCGATTGTATGATTGTGATTGTATGATTGTGATTGTATGATTGTGATTGTGTGATTGTGATTGTATGATTGCGATTGTATGATTGTGATTGTATGATTTTTTTGTATGATTGTGATTCTATAGTAGTAATTGTATGATTGTGACCGTATGATTGTGATTGTATGGTACTGATTGAATGATTGTGAGTGTACGATTGTGATTGTATGATTGTATTTGGGTGATTGTAATTGTATGATTGCGATTTTATGATTGTGATTGTATGATTGTGATTCTATGATTGTGATTGTATGATTGCGATTGTATCATTGTGATTGAATGATTGTGAGTGTATGATTGTGATTGTATGATTGTGATTGTATGATTGTTATTGTATGATTGTGATTGCATGATTGTGATTGTATGATTGTATTTATGTGATTGTAATTGTATGATTGCGATTGTATGATTGTGATTGTATGATTGTGATTGTATGCTTGCGATTGTATGATTGTGATTGTATGATTGTTTTTGTATGATTGTGATTGTATAGTAGTAATTGTATGATTGTGATCGTATGATTGTGATTGTATGATTGTGATTGAATGATTGTGAGTGTATGATTGTGATTGTATGATTGTGATTGTATGATTGTGATTGTACGATTGTGATTGTAAGATTGCGAGTGTATGATCGTCATGGTTTGATTGTGATTGTATGATTGCGATTGTATGATTGCAATTTTATGAGTGTGATTGATATGATTATGATTGTATGATTGTGATTGTATGATTGTGATTGTATGATTGTGATTGTATGATTGTGATTGTATGATTGTGATTGTATGATTGTGATTATATGATTGTGATTGTATGATTGTGATCGTATGATTGTGATTCTATGATTGTGATCGTTTGATTGTGGTTGTATATTTATGGTTCTATTATTGTGATTGTATTATTGTTCTTGTATGATTATGATCGTATGATTGTAATTGCATGATAGTGATTATATGATTGTGATTGTGTGATTGTGATCGTATGGTTGTGATATTTCGATTGCGATTGTACGATTGTGATTGTATTATTGTGATTGTTTGATTGTTTTTGTATGACTGTGATTGTATAGTAGTAATTGTATGATTGTGATCGTATGATTGTGATTGTATGATTGTGATTGAATGATTGTGAGTGTATGATTGTGATTGTATGATTGCGATTGTATGATTGGGATTGTATGATTGTGATGTATGATTGTGTTTAGGAGATTGTAATTGTATGATTGCGATTTTAGGACTGTGATTGTATGATTGTGATCGTATGATTGTGATTCTATGATTGTGATTCTATGATTGTGATTCTATGATTGTGATTGTATGCTGGCGACTGTATTATTGTGATTGTATGATTGTTATTGTATGATTGTGATTGTATGATTGTGATTGTATGATTGGGATTGTATGATTGTGATGTATGATTGTGTTTAGGAGATTGTAATTGTATGATTGCGATTTTATGATTGTGATTGTATGATTGTGATCGTATGATTGTGACCGTATGATTGTGATCGTATGATTGTGATCGTATGATTGTGTTTCTATGATTGTGATACTATGATTGTGATTGTATGATTGTGATTGTATGCTGGCGACTGTATTATTGTGATTGTATGATTGTGATTGTATGATTGTGATTGTATGATTGTGATTGTATGATTGTGATTTTATGATTGTGAATGTATGATTGTGATTGTATGATTGTGATTGTATGATTGTGATTGTATGATTGTGATTGTATGATTGTGATTGTATCATTGTGATTGAATGATTGTGAGTGTATGATTGTGATTGTATGATTGCGATCGTATGATTGTGATTGTTTGATTGCAATTGTATGATTGCGATTGTATGATTGTGATTGTATGATTGTGATTGTATGATTGTGATTGTACGATTGTGATTGTAAGATTGCGAGTGTATGATTGTGATTGTATGATTGTGATTGTGTGATTCTGATCGTATGGTTGTGATTGTTCGATTGCGATTGTACGATTGTGATTGTATTATTGTGATTGCATGATTGTTTTTGTATGATTATGATTGTATGATTGTGATTGTATGATTGTGCCTGTATGATTGTGATGGTATGATTGGGATTGTATGATTGCGATTGTATGATTGCAATTTTATGAGTGTGATTATATGATTATGATTGTATGATTGCGATTGTATGATTGTGATTGAATGATTGTGAGTGTATGATTCTGATTGTATGATTGCGATTGCATGATTGGTATGTATGATTGTGTTTAGGAGATTGTAATTATATGATTGCGATTTTATGATTGTGATTGTATGATTGTGATTGTATGATTGTGATTGTATGATTGTGATTGTATGATTGTGATTGAATGATTGTGATTGTATGATTGTGATTGTATGATTGTGATTGTATGATTGTGATTGTACGATTGTGATTGTAAGATTGCGAGTGTATGATTGTCATGGTATGTTTGTGATTGTATGATTGCGATTGTATGATTGCAATTTTATGTGTGTGATTGATATGATTATGATTGTATGATTGTGATTGTATGATTGTGATTGCATGATTGTGATTGTATGATTGTGATCGTATGATTGTCATCGTATGATTGCGATTGTATGATTTTGATTGTATGAATGTGATTGTATGATTGTCATTGTATGTTTGTGATCGTATGATTGTGATTGTATGATTGCGATCGTATGATTAGGATCGTATGATTGTGATCTTATGATTGTGATTCTATGATTGTGATCGTTTGATTGTGGTTGTATAATTATGGTTCTATTATTGTGATTGTATGATTGCGATTGTATGATTGTGATTGTATGATTGCGATCGTGTGATTGTGATTGTTTGATTGCAATTGCATGATTGTGATTGTATTATTGTGATTGTATGATTTTGATTGAATGATTGTTATAGTATGATTGTGATTGTATAGTAGTAATTGTATGATTGTGATCGTATGATTGTGATTGTATGATAGAAATTGTATGATTGTGATCGTATGATTGTGATTCTATGATTGTGATCGTTTGATTGTGGTTGTATAATTGTGGTTCTATTATTGTGATTGTATTATTGATCTGGTATGATTATGATCGTATGATTGTAATTGCATGATTGTGATTGTATGATTGTGATTGTGTGATTGTGATCGTATGGTTGTGATTGTTCGATTGCGATTGTACGATTGTGATTGTATTATTGTGATTGTATGATTGTTTTTGTATGATTATGATTGTATGATTGTGATTGTATGATTGTGCCTGTATGATTGTGATGGTATGATTGTGATTGTATGATTGTGATTGTATGATTGTGACTGTATGATTGTGATTGTATGATTGTGATTGTATGATTGTGATTGTATGATTGTATTTGGTAGATTGTAATTGTATGATTGCCATTTTATGATTGCGATTGTATGATTGTGATTGCATGATTGTGATTGTATGATTGTGATTGTGTGATTGTGATCGTATGATTGTGATTGTATGATTGTGATTGTATGATTGCGATTGTATGATTGTGATTGTATGATTTTTTTTGTATGATTGTGATTCTATAGTAGTAATTGTATGATTGTGATCGTATGATTGTGATTGTATGATACTGATTGAATGATTGTGAGTGTATGATTGTGATTGTATGATTGTATTTGGGTGATTGTAATTGTATGATTGCGATTTTATGATTGTGATTGTATGATTGTGATTCTATGATTGTGATTGTATGATTGCGATTGTATCATTGTGATTGAATGATTGTGAGTGTATGATTGTGATTGTATGATTGTGATTGTATGATTGTTATTGTACGATTGTGATTGCATGATTGTGATTGTATGATTGTGATCGTATGATTGTCATCGTATGATTGCGATTGTATGATTTTGATTGTATGAATGTGATTGTATGATTGTCATTGTATGTTTGTGATCGTATGATTGTGATTGTATGATTGCGATCGTATGATTAGGATCGTATGATTGTGATCGTATGATTGTGATTCTATGATTGTGATCGTTTGATTGTGGTTGTATAATTATGGTTCTATTATTGTGATTGTATGATTGCGATTGTATGATTGTGATTGTATGATTGCGATCGTATGATTGTGATTGTTTGATTGCAGTTGCATGATTGTGATTGTATTATTGTGATTGTATGATTTTGATTGCATGATTGTTATAGTATGATTGTGATTGTATAGTAGTAATTGTATGATTGTGATCGTATGATTGTGATTGTATGATTGCGATCGTATGATTAGGATCGTATGATTGTGATCGTATGATTGTGATTGTATGATAGAAATTGTATGATTGTGATCGTATGATTGTGATTCTATGATTGTGATCGTTTGATTGTGGTTGTATAATTATGGTTCTCTTATTGTGATTGTATTATTGATCTTGTATGATTATGATGGTATGATTGTAATCGCATGATTGTGATTGTATGATTGTGATTGTGTGATTGTGATCGTATGGTTGTGATTGTGCGATTGCGATTGTACGATTGTGATTGTATTATTGTGATTGTATGATTGTTTTTGTATAATTATGATTGTATGATTGTGATTGTATGATTGTGCCAGTATGATTGTGATGGTATGATTGTGATTGTATGATTGTGATTGTATGATTGTGATTGTATGATTGTGATTGTATGATTGTGATTGTATGATTGTGATTGTATGATTGTGATTGTATGATTGTGATTGTATGATTGTATTTGGTAGATTGTAATTGTATGATTGCCATTTTATGATTGCGATTGTATGATTGTGATTGCATGATTGTGATTGTATGATTGTGATTGTATGATTGTGATTGTGTGATTGTGATTGTATGATTGTGATTGTATGATTGTGATTGTATGATTGTGATTGTATGATTGCGATTGTATGATTGTGATTGTATGATTTTTTTTGTATGATTGTGATTCTGTAGTAGTAATTGTATGATTGTGATCGTATGATTGTGATTGTATGATACTGATTGAATGATTGTGAGTGTATGATTGTGATTGTATGATTGTATTTTGGTGATTGTAATTGTATGATTGCGATTTTATGATTGTGATTGTATGATTGTGATTCTATGATTGTGATTGTATGATTGCGATTGTATCATTGTGATTGAATGATTGTGAGTGTATGATTGTGATTGTATGATTGTGATTGTATGATTGTTATTGTATGATTGTGATTGCATGATTGTGATTGTATGATTGTGATTGTATTATTGTGACTGTATGATTGTGATTGTATGATTGTGATTGTATGATTGTGGTTGTATGATTGCGATCGTATGATTGTGATCGTATGATTGTGATTCTATGATTGTGATCGTTTGATTGCGGTTGTATAATTATGGTTCTATTATCGTGATTGTATTATTGTTCTTGTATGATTATGATCGTATGATTGTAACTGCATGATTGTGATTGTATGATTGTGATTGTGTGATTGTGATCGTATGGCAGTGATTGTTCGATTGCGATTGTACGATTGTGATTGTATTATTGTGATTGCATGATTGTGATTGCATGATTGTGATTGTATGATTGTGATTGTATGATTTTGATTGTATGATTGTTATAGTATGATTGTGATTGCATGATTGTGATTGTATGATTGTATTTATGTGATTGTAATTGTATGATTGCGATTGTATGATTGTGATTGTATGTTTGTGATCGTATGATTGTGATTGTATGACTGCGATCGTATGATTAGGATCGTATGATTGTGATCGTATTATTGTGATTGTATGATAGAAATTGTATGATTGTGATCGTATGATTGTGGTTCTATGATTGTGATCGTTTGATTGTGGTTGTATAATAATGGTTCTATTATTGTGATTGTATTATTGTTCTTGTATGATTATGATCGTATGATTGTAATTGCATGATTGTGATTATATGATTGTGATTGTGTGATTGTGATCGTATGGTTGTGATAGTTCGATTGCGATTGTACGATTGTGATTGTATTATTGTGATTGTATGATTGTTTTTGTATGATTATGATTGTATGATTGTGATTGTATGATTGTGCCTGTATGATTGTGATGGTATGATTGTGATTGTATGATTGTGATTGCATGATTGTGATTGTATGATTGTATTTATGTGATTGTAATTGTATGATTGCGATTGTATGATTGTGATTGTATGATTGTGATTGTATGCTTGCGATTGTATGATTGTGATTGTATGATTGTTTTTGTATGATTGTGATTGTATAGTAGTAATTGTATGATTGTGATCGTATGATTGTGATTGTATGATTGTATTTATGTGATTGTAATTGTATGATTGCGATTGTATGATTGTTATTGTATGTTTGTGATCGTATGATTGTGATTGTATGATTGCGATCGTATGATTAGGATCGTATGATTGTGATCGTATAATTGTGATCGTATGAGTGCGATTGTATGATTGCAATTTTATGAGTGTGATTATATGATTATGATTGTATGATTGCGATTGTATGATTGTGATTGTATGATTGTGATCGTATGATTGTGATCGTATGATTGTGATTTTATGATTGTGATTGTATGATTGTGATTGTATGGTTGTATTTGGGAGATTGTAATTGTATGATTGCGATTTTATGATTGCGATTGTATGATGGTGACTGTATTATTGTGATTGTATGATTGTGATTGTATGATTGTGATTGTATGATTGTGATTGTATGATTGTGATTGTATGATTGTGATTGTATGATTGTGATTGTATGATTGTGATTGTACGATTGTGATTGTATGATTGTGATTGTATGACTGCGATTGTATGTTTGTGATTGTATGATTGTTTTTGTATGATTGTGATTGAATAGTAGTAATTGTATGATTGTGATCGTATGATTGTGATTGTATGATTGTGATTGAATGATTGTGAGTGTATGATTGTGATTGTATGATTGTGATTGTATGATTGTGATTGTTTGATTGTGATTGTATGATTGTGATCGTATGATTGTGATTGTATGAATGTGATTGAATGATGGTGAGTGTATGATTGTGATTGTATGATTGCGATTGTATGATTGGGATTGTATGATTGTGATGTATGATTGTGTTTAGGAGATTGGAATTGTATGATTGCGATTTTATGATTGTGATTGTATGATTGTGATCGTATGATTGTGACCGTATGATTGTGATCGTATGATTGTGATCGTATGATTGTGTTTCTATGATTGTGATACTATGATTGTGATTGTATGATTGTGATTGTATGCTGGCGACTGTATTATTGTGATTGTATGATTGTGATTGTATGATTGTGATTGTATGATTGTGATTGTATGATTGTGATTTTATGATTGTGATTGTATGATTGTGATTGTATGATTGTGATTGTATGATTGTGATTGTATGATTGTGATTGTATGATTGTGATTGTATCATTGTGATTGAATGATTGTGAGTGTATGATTGTGATTGTATGATTGCGATCGTATGATTGTGATTGTTTGATTGCAATTGTATGATTGCGATTGTATGATTGTGATTGTATGATTGTGATTGTATGATTGTGATTGTACGATTGTGATTGTAAGATTGCGAGTGTATGATTGTGATTGTATGATTGTGATTGTGTGATTCTGATCGTATGGTTGTGATTGTTCGATTGCGATTGTACGATTGTGATTGTATTATTGTGATTGCATGATTGTTTTTGTATGATTATGATTGTATGATTGTGATTGTATGATTGTGCCTGTATGATTGTGATGGTATGATTGGGATTGTATGATTGCGATTGTATGATTGCAATTTTATGAGTGTGATTATATGATTATGATTGTATGATTGCGATTGTATGATTGTGATTGAATGATTGTGAGTGTATGATTCTGATTGTATGATTGCGATTGCATGATTGGTATGTATGATTGTGTTTAGGAGATTGTAATTATATGATTGCGATTTTATGATTGTGATTGTATGATTGTGATTGTATGATTGTGATTGTATGATTGTGATTGTATGATTGTGATTGTATGATTGTGATTGAATGATTGTGAGTGTATGATTGTGATTGTATGATTGTGATTGTATGATTGTGATTGTACGATTGTGATTGTAAGATTGCGAGTGTATGATTGTCATGGTATGATTGTGATTGTATGATTGCGATTGTATGATTGCAATTTTATGTGTGTGATTGATATGATTATGATTGTATGATTGTGATCGTATGATTGTGATTGCATGATTGTGATTGTATGATTGTGATCGTATGATTGTCATCGTATGATTGCGATTGTATGATTTTGATTGTATGAATGTGATTGTATGATTGTCATTGTATGTTTGTGATCGTATGATTGTGATTGTATGATTGCGATCGTATGATTAGGATCGTATGATTGTGATCTTATGATTGTGATTCTATGATTGTGATCGTTTGATTGTGGTTGTATAATTATGGTTCTATTATTGTGATTGTATGATTGCGATTGTATGATTGTGATTGTATGATTGCGATCGTGTGATTGTGATTGTTTGATTGCAATTGCATGATTGTGATTGTATTATTGTGATTGTATGATTTTGATTGAATGATTGTTATAGTATGATTGTGATTGTATAGTAGTAATTGTATGATTGTGATCGTATGATTGTGATTGTATGATAGAAATTGTATGATTGTGATCGTATGATTGTGATTCTATGATTGTGATCGTTTGATTGTGGTTGTATAATTGTGGTTCTATTATTGTGATTGTATTATTGATCTGGTATGATTATGATCGTATGATTGTAATTGCATGATTGTGATTGTATGATTGTGATTGTGTGATTGTGATCGTATGGTTGTGATTGTTCGATTGCGATTGTACGATTGTGATTGTATTATTGTGATTGTATGATTGTTTTTGTATGATTATGATTGTATGATTGTGATTGTATGATTGTGCCTGTATGATTGTGATGGTATGATTGTGATTGTATGATTGTGATTGTATGATTGTGATTGTATGATTGTGACTGTATGATTGTGATTGTATGATTGTGATTGTATGATTGTGATTGTATGATTGTATTTGGTAGATTGTAATTGTATGATTGCCATTTTATGATTGCGATTGTATGATTGTGATTGCATGATTGTGATTGTATGATTGTGATTGTGTGATTGTGATCGTATGATTGTGATTGTATGATTGTGATTGTATGATTGCGATTGTATGATTGTGATTGTATGATTTTTTTTGTATGATTGTGATTCTATAGTAGTAATTGTATGATTGTGATCGTATGATTGTGATTGTATGATACTGATTGAATGATTGTGAGTGTATGATTGTGATTGTATGATTGTATTTGGGTGATTGTAATTGTATGATTGCGATTTTATGATTGTGATTGTATGATTGTGATTCTATGATTGTGATTGTATGATTGCGATTGTATCATTGTGATTGAATGATTGTGAGTGTATGATTGTGATTGTATGATTGTGATTGTATGATTGTTATTGTACGATTGTGATTGCATGATTGTGATTGTATGATTGTGATCGTATGATTGTCATCGTATGACTGCGATTGTATGATTTTGATTGTATGAATGTGATTGTATGATTGTCATTGTATGTTTGTGATCGTATGATTGTGATTGTGTGATTGCGATCGTATGATTAGGATCGTATGATTGTGATCGTATGATTGTGATTCTATGATTGTGATCGTTTGATTGTGGTTGTATAATTATGGTTCTATTATTGTGATTGTATGATTGCGATTGTATGATTGTGATTGTATGATTGCGATCGTATGATTGTGATTGTTTGATTGCAGTTGCATGATTGTGATTGTATTATTGTGATTGTATGATTTTGATTGCATGATTGTTATAGTATGATTGTGATTGTATAGTAGTAATTGTATGATTGTGATCGTATGATTGTGATTGTATGATTGCGATCGTATGATTAGGATCGTATGATTGTGATCGTATGATTGTGATTGTATGATAGAAATTGTATGATTGTGATCGTATGATTGTGATTCTATGATTGTGATCGTTTGATTGTGGTTGTATAATTATGGTTCTCTTATTGTGATTGTATTATTGATCTTGTATGATTATGATGGTATGATTGTAATCGCATGATTGTGATTGTATGATTGTGATTGTGTGATTGTGATCGTATGGTTGTGATTGTGCGATTGCGATTGTACGATTGTGATTGTATTATTGTGATTGTATGATTGTTTTTGTATAATTATGATTGTATGATTGTGATTGTATGATTGTGATTGTATGATTGTGCCAGTATGATTGTGATGGTATGATTGTGATTGTATGATTGTGATTGTATGATTGTGATTGTATGATTGTGATTGTATGATTGTGATTGTATGATTGTGATTGTATGATTGTGATTGTATGATTGTATTTGGTAGATTGTAATTGTATGATTGCCATTTTATGATTGCGATTGTATGATTGTGATTGCATGATTGTGATTGTATGATTGTGATTGTATGATTGTGATTGTGTGATTGTGATTGTATGATTGTGATTGTATGATTGTGATTGTATGATTGTGATTGTATGATTGCGATTGTATGATTGTGATTGTATGATTTTTTTTGTATGATTGTGATTCTGTAGTAGTAATTGTATGATTGTGATCGTATGATTGTGATTGTATGATACTGATTGAATGATTGTGAGTGTATGATTGTGATTGTATGATTGTATTTTGGTGATTGTAATTGTATGATTGCGATTTTATGATTGTGATTGTATGATTGTGATTCTATGATTGTGATTGTATGATTGCGATTGTATCATTGTGATTGAATGATTGTGAGTGTATGATTGTGATTGTATGATTGTGATTGTATGATTGTTATTGTATGATTGTGATTGCATGATTGTGATTGTATGATTGTGATTGTATTATTGTGACTGTATGATTGTGATTGTATGATTGTGATTGTATGATTGTGGTTGTATGATTGCGATCGTATGATTGTGATCGTATGATTGTGATTCTATGATTGTGATCGTTTGATTGCGGTTGTATAATTATGGTTCTATTATCGTGATTGTATTATTGTTCTTGTATGATTATGATCGTATGATTGTAACTGCATGATTGTGATTGTATGATTGTGATTGTGTGATTGTGATCGTATGGCAGTGATTGTTCGATTGCGATTGTACGATTGTGATTGTATTATTGTGATTGCATGATTGTGATTGCATGATTGTGATTGTATGATTGTGATTGTATGATTTTGATTGTATGATTGTTATAGTATGATTGTGATTGCATGATTGTGATTGTATGATTGTATTTATGTGATTGTAATTGTATGATTGCGATTGTATGATTGTGATTGTATGTTTGTGATCGTATGATTGTGATTGTATGACTGCGATCGTATGATTAGGATCGTATGATTGTGATCGTATTATTGTGATTGTATGATAGAAATTGTATGATTGTGATCGTATGATTGTGGTTCTATGATTGTGATCGTTTGATTGTGGTTGTATAATAATGGTTCTATTATTGTGATTGTATTATTGTTCTTGTATGATTATGATCGTATGATTGTAATTGCATGATTGTGATTATATGATTGTGATTGTGTGATTGTGATCGTATGGTTGTGATAGTTCGATTGCGATTGTACGATTGTGATTGTATTATTGTGATTGTATGATTGTTTTTGTATGATTATGATTGTATGATTGTGATTGTATGATTGTGCCTGTATGATTGTGATGGTATGATTGTGATTGTATGATTGTGATTGCATGATTGTGATTGTATGATTGTATTTATGTGATTGTAATTGTATGATTGCGATTGTATGATTGTGATTGTATGATTGTGATTGTATGCTTGCGATTGTATGATTGTGATTGTATGATTGTTTTTGTATGATTGTGATTGTATAGTAGTAATTGTATGATTGTGATCGTATGATTGTGATTGTATGATTGTATTTATGTGATTGTAATTGTATGATTGCGATTGTATGATTGTTATTGTATGTTTGTGATCGTATGATTGTGATTGTATGATTGCGATCGTATGATTAGGATCGTATGATTGTGATCGTATAATTGTGATCGTATGAGTGCGATTGTATGATTGCAATTTTATGAGTGTGATTATATGATTATGATTGTATGATTGCGATTGTATGATTGTGATTGTATGATTGTGATCGTATGATTGTGATCGTATGATTGTGATTTTATGATTGTGATTGTATGATTGTGATTGTATGGTTGTATTTGGGAGATTGTAATTGTATGATTGCGATTTTATGATTGCGATTGTATGATGGTGACTGTATTATTGTGATTGTATGATTGTGATTGTATGATTGTGATTGTATGATTGTGATTGTATGATTGTGATTGTATGATTGTGATTGTACGATTGTGATTGTATGATTGTGATTGTATGACTGCGATTGTATGTTTGTGATTGTATGATTGTTTATGTATGATTGTGATTGAATAGTAGTAATTGTATGATTGTGATCGTATGATTGTGATTGTATGATTGTGACTGTATGATTGTGATTGTATGATTGTGATTGTATGATTGTGATTGTATGATTGTATTTGGTAGATTGTAATTGTATGATTGCCATTTTATGATTGCGATTGTATGATTGTGATTGCATGATTGTGATTGTATGATTGTGATTGTGTGATTGTGATTGTATGATTGTGATTGTATGATTGTGATTGTATGATTGTGATTGTATGATTGCGATTGTATGATTGTGATTGTATGATTTTTTTTGCATGATTGTGATTCTATAGTAGTAATTGTATGATTGTGATCGTATGATTGTGATTGTATGATACTGATTGAATGATTGTGAGTGTATGATTGTGATTGTATGATTGTATTTGGGTGATTGTAATTGTATGATTGCGATTTTATGATTGTGATTGTATGATTGTGATTCTATGATTGTGATTGTATGATTGCGATTGTATCATTGTGATTGAATGATTGTGAGTGTATGATTGTGATTGTATGATTGTGATTGTATGATTGTTATTGTATGATTGTGATTGCATGATTGTGATTGTATGATTGTGATTGTATTATTGTGACTGTATGATTGTGATTGTATGATTGTGATTGTATGATTGTGGTTGTATGATTGCGATCGTATGATTGTGATCGTATGATTGTGATTCTATGATTGTGATCGTTTGATTGTGGTTGTATAATTATTGTTCTATTATCGTGATTGTATTATTGTTCTTGTATGATTATGATCATATGATTGCAATTGCATGATTGTGATTGTATGATTGTGATTGTGTGATTGTGATCGTATGGCAGTGATTGTTCGATTGCGATTGTACGATTGTAACTGTATTATTGTGATTGTATGATTGTGATTGCATGATTGTGATTGTATGATTGTGATTGTATGATTTTGATTGCGTGATTGTTATAGTATGATTGTGATTGCATGATTCTGATTGTATGATTGTTTTTATGTGATTGTAATTGTATGATTGCGATTGTATGATTGTGATTGTATGTTTGTGATCGTATGATTGTGATTGTATGATTGCGATCGTATGATTACGATCGTATGATTGTGATTGTATGATAGAAATTGTATGATTGTGACCGTATGATTGTGATTCTATGATTGTGATCGTTTGATTGTGGTTGCATAATTATGGTTCTATTATTGTGATTGTATTATTGTTCTTGTATGATTATGATCGTATGATTGTAATTGCATGATTGTGATTGTATGATTGTGATTGTGTGATTGTGATCGTATAGTTGTGATTGTTCGATTGCGATTGTACGATTGTGATTGTATTATTGTGATTGTATGATTGTGATTATATGATTGTGATTGTATGATTGTGATTGTATGATTGTGATTGTATGATTGTGATTGTATGATTGTGATTGTATGATTGTGATTGTATGCTTGCGATTGTATGATTGTGATTGTATGATTAGGATCGTATGATTGTGATCGTATAATTGTGATCGTATGAGTGCGATTGTATGATTGCAATTTTATGAGTGTGATTATATGATTATGATTGTATGATTGCGATTGTATGATTGTGATTGTATGATTGTGATCGTATGATTGTGATTGTATGATTGTTATAGTATGATTGTGATTGTATGATTGTGCCTGTATGATTGTGATGGTATGATTGTGATTGTATGAGTGCGATTGTATGATTGCAATTTTATGAGTGCGATTATATGAGTATGATAGTATAATTGCGATTGTATGATTGTGATTGTATGATTGTGATTGTATGCTTGCGATTGTCAGATTGTGATTGTATGATTGTTTTTGTATGATTGTGATTGTATAGTAGTAATTGTATGATTGTGATCGTATGATTGTGATTGTATGATTGTGATTGAATGATTGTGAGTGTATGATTGCGATTGTATGATTGCGATTGTATGATTGGGATTGTATGATTGTGATGTATGATTGTGTTTAGGAGATTGTAATTGTATGATTGCGACTTTATGATTGTGATTGTATGATTGTGATCGTACGATTGTGATCGTATGGTTGTGATCGTATGATTGTGATTCTATGATTGTGATTCTATGATTGTGATTCTATGATTGTGATTGTATGATTGTGATTGTATGCTGGCGACTGTATTATTGTGATTGTATGATTGTGATTGTGTGATTGTGATTGTATGATTGTGATCGTATGATTGTGATTCTATGATTGTGATTGTATGATTGCGATCGTATGATTAGGATCGTATGATTGTGATCGTATAATTGTGATCGTATGAGTGCGATTGTATGATTGCAATTTTATGAGTGTGATTATATGATTATGATTGTATGATTGCGATTGTATGATTGTGATTGTATGATTGTGATCGTATGATTGTGATCGTATGATTGTGATCGTATGATTGTGATCGTATGATTGTGATTTTATGATTGTGATTCTATGATTGTGGTTGTATGATTGTGATTGTATGATTGTGATTGTATGATTGTGATTGTACGATTGTGATTGTATGATTGTGATTGTATGACTGCGATTGTATGTTTGTGATTGTATGATTGTTTTTGTATGATTGTGATTGAATAGTAGTAATTGTATGATTGTGATCGTATGATTGTGATTGTATGATCGTGATTGAATGATTGTGAGTGTATGATTGTGATTGTATGATTGTGATTGTATGATTGTGATTGTTTGATTGTGATTGTATGATTGTGATTGTATGATCGTGATTGTATGATTGTGATTGTATGATTGTTATAGTATGATTGAGATTGTATGATTGTGATTGTATGATTGTACTTATGTGATCGTAATTGTATGATTGCGATTGTATGATTGTGATTGTATGATTGTGATTGTATGATTGCGATTGTATGATTGGGATTGTATGATTGTGATGTATGATTGTGTTTAGGAGATTGTAATTGTATGATTGCGATTTTATGATTGTGATTGTATGATTGTAATCGTATGATTGTGACCCTATGATTGTGATCGTATAATTGTGATAGTATGATTGTGTTTCTATGGTTGTGATTCTATGATTGTGATTGTATGATTGTGATTGTATGCTGGCGACTGTATTATTGTGATTGTATGATTGTGATTGAATGATTGTGATTGTATGATTGTGATTGTATGATTGTGATTGAATGATTGTGAGTGTATGATTGTGATTGTATGATCGCGATCGTATGATTGTGATTGTTTGATTGCGATTGTATGATTGTGATTGTATGATTGTGATTGTACGATTGTGATTGTTTGATTGTGATTGTATGATTGTGATTGTATGATTGTGATTGTATGATTGTTATAGTATGATTGTGATTGTATGATTGTGCCTGTATGATTGTGATGGTATGATTGTGATTGTACGAGTGCGATTGTATGATTGCAATTTTATGAGTGCGATTATATGATTATGATAGTATAATTGCGATTGTATGATTGTGATTGTATGATTGTGATTGTATGCTTGCGATTGTCAGATTGTGATTGTATGATTGTTTTTGTATGATTGTGATTGTATAGTAGTAATTGTATGATTGTGATCGTATGATTGTGATTGTATGATTGTGATTGAATGATTGTGAGTGTATGATTGCGATTGTATGATTGCGATTGTATGATTGGGATTGTATGATTGCGATGTATGATTGTGTTTAGGAGATTGTAATTGTATGATTGCGACTTTATGATTGTGATTGTATGATTGTGATCGTACGATTGTGATCGTATGATTGTGATCGTATGATTGTGATTCTATGATTGTGATTCTATGATTGTGATTCTATGATTGTGATTGTATGATTGTGATTGTATGCTGGCGACTGTATTATTGTGATTGTATGATTGTGATTGTGTGATTGTGATTGTATGATTGTGATCGTATGATTGTGATTCTATGATTGTGATTGTATGATTGCGATCGTATGATTAGGGTCGTATGATTGTGATCGTATAATTGTGATCGTATGAGTGCGATTGTATGATTGCAATTTTATGAGTGTGATTGTATGATTGTGATTGTATGATTGTGATTGTATGGTTGTATTTGGGAGATTGTAATTGTATGATTGCGATTTTATGATTGCGATTGTATGATGGTGACTGTATTATTGTGATTGTATGATTGTGATTGTATGATTGTGATTGTATGATTGTGATTGTATGATTGTGATTGTATGATTGTGATTGTATGATTGTGATTGTATGATTGTGATTGTATGATTGTGATTGTATGATTGTGATTGTACGATTGTGATTGTATGATTGTGATTGTATGACTGCGATTGTATGTTTGTGATTATATGATTGTTTTTGTATGATTGTGATTGAATAGTTGTAATTGTATGATTGTGATCGTATGATTGTGATTGTATGATCGTGATTGAATGATTGTGAGTGTATGATTGTGATTGTATGATTGTGATTGTATGATTGTGATTGTTTGATTGTGATTGTATGATTGTGATTGTATGATTGTGATTGTATGATTGTTATATTATGATTGAGATTGTATGATTGTGATTGTATGATTGTACTTATGTGATTGTAATTGTATGATTGCGATTGTATGATTGTGATTGTATGATTGTGATTGTATGCTTGCGATTGTATGATTGTGATTGTATGATTGTTTTTGTATGATTGTGATTGTATAGTAGTAATTGTATGTTTGTGATCGTATGATTGTGATTGTATGAATGTGATTGAATGATGGTGAGTGTATGATTGTGATTGTATGATTGCGATTGTATGATTGGGATTGTATGGTTGTGATGTATGATTGTGTTTAGGAGATTGTAATTGTATGATTGCGATTTTATGATTGTGATTTTATGATTGTAATCGTATGATTGTGACCCTATGATTGTGATCGTATGATTGTGATAGTATGATTGTGTTTCTATGGTTGTGATTCTATGATTGTGATTGTATGATTGTGATTGTATGCTGGCGACTGTATTATTGTGATTGTATGATTGTGATTGAATGATTGTGATTGTATGATTGTGATTGTATGATTGTGATTGAATGATTGTGAGTGTATGATTGTGATTGTATGATCGCGATCGTATGATTGTGATTGTTTGATTGCGATTGTATGATTGTGATTGTATGATTGTGATTGTATGATTGTGATTGTATGATTGTGATTGTTTGTTTGTGATTGTATGATTGTGATTGTATGATTGTGATTGTATGATTGTTATAGTATGATTGTGATTGTATGATTGTGCCTGTATGATTGTGATGGTATGATTGTGATTGTACGAGTGCGATTGTATGAT
This sequence comes from Megachile rotundata, assembly GCF_050947335.1. NCBI lineage: Eukaryota > Metazoa > Arthropoda > Insecta > Hymenoptera > Megachilidae > Megachile > Megachile rotundata. The sequence goes on along the minus strand of NW_027473375.1, from coordinate 164,927 downwards.
TGCAATTTTATGAGTGCGATTATATGATTATGATAGTATAATTGCGATTGTATGATTGTGATTGTATGATTGTGATTGTATGCTTGCGATTGTCAGATTGTGATTGTATGATTGTTTTTGTATGATTGTGATTGTATAGTAGTAATTGTATGATTGTGATCGTATGATTGTGATTGTATGATTGTGATTGAATGATTGTGAGTGTATGATTGCGATTGTATGATTGCGATTGTATGATTGGGATTGTATGATTGCGCTGTATGATTGTGTTTAGGAGATTGTAATTGTATGATTGCGACTTTATGATTGTGATTGTATGATTGTGATCGTACCTTTGTGATCGTATGATTGTGATCGTATGATTGTGATTCTATGATTGTGATTCTATGATTGTGATTCTATGATTGTGATTCTATGATTGTGATTGTATGATTGTGATTGTATGCTGGCGACTGTATTATTGTGATTGTATGATTGTGATTGTGTGATTGTGATTGTATGATTGTGATCGTATGATTGTGATTCTATGATTGTGATTGTATGATTGTGATTGTATGCTGGCGACTGTATTATTGTGATTGTATGATTGTGACTGTATGATTGTGATTGTATGATTCTGATTGTATGAATGTGATTGTATGATTGTGACTGTATTATTGTGATTGTATGATTGTAATTGCATGGTTGTGATTGTATCATTGTGATTGTATGATTGTGATTGTATGATTGTGATTGTATGATTGTGATTGTATGATTGTGATTGTATGATTGCGATTGTATGATTGTGATTGTATGATTTTCTTTGTATGATTGTGATTCTATAGTAGTAATTGTATGATTGTGATCGTATGATTGTGATTGTATGGTACTGATTGAATGATTGTGAGTGTATGATTGTGATTGTATGATTGTATTTGGGTGATTGTAATTGTATGATTGCGATTTTATGATTGTGATTGTATGATTGTGATTGTATGATTGTGACTGTATGATTGCGATTGTATCATTGTGATTGAATGATTGTGAGTGTATGATTGTGATTGTATGATTGTGATTGTATGATTGTTATTGTATGATTGTGATTGCATGATTGTGATTGTATGATTGTATTTATGTGATTGTAATTGTATGATTGCGATTGTATGATTGTGATTGTATGATTGTGATCGTATGATTGTGATCGTATGATTGTGATCGTATGATTGTGATTTTATGATTGTGATTCTATGATTGTGGTTGTATGATTGTGATTGTATGCTGGCGACTGTATTATTGTGATTGTATGATTGTGATTATATGATTGTGATTGTATGATTGTGATTGTATGATTGTGATTGTATGATTGTGATTGTATGATTGTGATTGTATGATTGTGATTGTATGATTGTGATTGTATGATTGTGATTGTATGATTGTGATTGTATGATTGTGATTGTATGATTGTGATTGTATGATTGTGATTGTATGATTGTGAATGTATGATTGTGATTGTATGATTGTGATTGTATGGTTGTATTTGGGAGATTGTAATTGTATGATTGCGATTTTATGATTGCGATTGTATGATGGTGACTGTATTATTGTGATTGTATGATTGTGATTGTATGATTGTGAATGTATGATTGTGATTGTATGATTGTGATTGTATGATTGTGATTGTATGATTGTGATTGTACGATTGTGATTGTATGATTGTGATTGTATGACTGCGATTGTATGTTTGTGATTGTATGATTGTTTTTGTATGATTGTTTTTGTATGATTGTGATTGAATAGTAGTAATTGTATGATTGTGATCGTATGATTGTGATTGTATGATCGTGATTGAATGATTGTGAATGTATGATTGTGATTGTATGATTGTGATTGTATGATTGTGATTGTTTGATTGTGATTGTATGATTGTGATTGTATGATTGTGATTGTATGATTGTGATTGTATGATTGTTATAGTATGATTGAGATTGTATGATTGTGATTGTATGATTGTACTTATGTGATTGTAATTGTATGATTGCGATTGTATGATTGTGATTGTATGAATGTGATTGTATGCTTGCGATTGTATGATTGTGATTGTATGATTGTTTTTGTATGATTGTGATTGTATAGTAGTAATTGTATGTTTGTGATCGTATGATTGTGATTGTATGAATGTGATTGAATGATGGTGAGTGTATGATTGTGATTGTGTGATTGCGATTGTATGATTGGGATTGTATGATTGTGATGTATGATTGTGCTTAGGAGATTGTAATTGTATGATTGCGATTTTATGATTGTGATTGTATGATTGTAATCGTATGATTGTGACCGTATGATTGTGATCGTATGATTGTGATAGTATGATTGTGTTTCTATGGTTGTGATTCTATGATTGTGATTGTATGATTGTGATTGTATGCTGGCGACTGTATTATTGTGATTGTGTGATTGTGATTGAATGATTGTGATTGTATGATTGTGATTGTATGATTGTGATTGAATGATTGTGAGTGTATGATTGTGATTGTATGATCGCGATCGTATGATTGTGATTGTTTGATTGCGATTGTATGATTGTGATCGTATGATTGTGATTGTATGATTGTGATTGTTTGATTGTGATTGTATGATTGTGATTGTATGATTGTGATTGTATGATTGTGATTGTATGATTGTTATAGTATGATTGTGATTGTATGATTGTGCCTGTATGATTGTGATGGTATGATTGTGATTGTATGAGTGCGATTGTATGATTGCAATTTTATGAGTGCGATTATATGATTATGATAGTATAATTGCGATTGTATGATTGTGATTGTATGATTGTGATTGTATGCTTGCGATTGTCAGATTGTGATTGTATGATTGTTTTTGTATGATTGTGATTGTATAGTAGTAATTGTATGATTGTGATCGTATGATTGTGATTGTATGATTGTGATTGAATGATTGTGAGTGTATGATTGCGATTGTATGATTGCGATTGTATGATTGGGATTGTATGATTGTGATGTATGATTGTGTTTAGGAGATTGTAATTGTATGATTGCGACTTTATGATTGTGATTGTATGATTGTGATCGTGCGATTGTGATCGTATGATTGTGATCGTATGATTGTGATTCTATGATTGTGATTCTATGATTGTGATTCTATGATTGTGATTGTATGATTGTGATTGTATGCTGGCGACTGTATTATTGTGATTGTATGATTGTGATTGTGTGATTGTGATTGTATGATTGTGATCGTATGATTGTGATTCTATGATTGTGATTGTATGATTGCGATCGTATGATTAGGATCGTATGATTGTGATCGTATGAGTGCGATTGTATGATTGCAATTTCATGAGTGTGATTGTATGATTGTGATTGTATGATTGTGATTGTATGGTTGTATTTGGGAGATTGTAATTGTATGATTGCGATTTTATGATTGCGATTGTATGATGGTGACTGTATTATTGTGATTGTATGATTGTGATTGTATGATTGTTATAGTATGATTGAGATTGTATGATTGTGATTGTATGATTGTACTTATGTGATTGTAATTGTATGATTGCGATTGTATGATTGTGATTGTATGATTGTGATTGTATGCTTGCGATTGTATGATTGTGATTGTATGATTGTTTTTGTATGATTGTGATTGTATAGTAGTAATTGTATGTTTGTGATCGTATGATTGTGATTGTATGAATGTGATTGAATGATGGTGAGTGTATGATTGTGATTGTATGATTGCGATTGTATGATTGGGATTGTATGATTGTGATGTATGATTGTGTTTAGGAGATTGTAATTGTATGATTGCGACTTTATGATTGTGATTGTATGATTGTGATCGTACGATTGTGATCGTATGATTGTGATCGTATGATTGTGATTCTATGATTGTGATTCTATGATTGTGATTCTATGATTGTGATTGTTTGATTGTGATTGTATGATTGTGATTGTATGATTGTGATTGTATGATTGTGATTGTATGATTGTGATTGTATGATTGTTATAGTATGATTGTGATTGTATGATTGTGCCTGTATGATTGTGATGGTATGATTGTGATTGTACGAGTGCGATTGTATGATTGCAATTTTATGAGTGCGATTATATGATTATGATAGTATAATTGCGATTGTATGATTGTGATTGTATGATTGTGATTGTATGCTTGCGATTGTCAGATTGTGATTGTATGATTGTTTTTGTATGATAGTGATTGTATAGTAGTAATTGTATGATTGTGATCGTATGATTGTGATTGTATGATTGTGATTGAATGATTGTGAGTGTATGATTGCGATTGTATGATTGCGATTGTATGATTGGGATTGTATGATTGCGATGTATGATTGTGTTTAGGAGATTGTAATTGTATGATTGCGACTTTATGATTGTGATTGTATGATTGTGATCGTACGATTGTGATCGTATGATTGTGATCGTATGATTGTGATTCTATGATTGTGATTCTATGATTGTGATTGTTTGATTGTGATTGTGTGATTGTGATTGTATGATTGTGATTGTATGATTGTGATTGTATGATTGTGATTGTATGATTGCGATTGTATGATTGTGATTGTATGATTTTTTTTGTATGATTGTGATTCTATAGTAGTAATTGTATGATTGTGATCGTATGATTGTGATTGTATGATACTGATTGAATGATTGTGAGTGTATGATTGTGATTGTATGATTGTATTTGGGTGATTGTAATTGTATGATTGCGATTTTATGACTGTGATTGTATGATTGTGATTCTATGATTGTGATTGTATGATTGCGATTGTATCATTGTGATTGAATGATTGTGAGTGTATGATTGTGATTGTATGATTGTGATTGTATGATTGTTATTGTATGATTGTGATTGCATGACTGTGATTGTATGATTGTGATTGTATTATTGTGACTGTATGATTGTGATTGTATGATTGTGATTGTATGATTGTGGTTGTATGATTGCGATCGTATGATTGTGATCGTATGATTGTGATTCTATGATTGTGATCGTTTGATTGTGGTTGTATAATTATGGTTCTATTATCGTGATTGTATTATTGTTCTTGTATGATTATGATCGTATGATTGTAATTGCATGATTGTGATTGTATGATTGTGATTGTGTGATTGTGATCGTATGGCAGTGATTGTTCGATTGCGATTGTACGATTGTAATTGTATTATTGTGATTGTGTGATTGTGATTGCATGATTGTGATTGTATGATTGTGATTGTATGATTTTGATTGCGTGATTGTTATAGTATGATTGTGATTGCATGATTCTGATTGTATGATTGTTTTTATGTGATTGTAATTGTATGATTGCGAATGTATGATTGTGATTGTATGTTTGTGATCGTATGATTGTGATTGTATGATTGCGATCGTATGATTAGGATCGTATGATTGTGATCGTATGATTGTGATTGTATGATAGAAATTGTATGATTGTGACCGTATGATTGTGATTCTATGATTGTGATCGTTTGATTGTGGTTGTATAATTATGGTTCTATTATTGTGATTGTATAATTGTTCTTGTATGATTATGATCGTATGATTGTAATTGCATGATTGTGATTATATGATTGTGATTGTGTGATTGTGATAGTATGGTTGTCATAGTTAGATTGCGATTGTACGTTTGTGATTGTATTATTGTGATTGTATGATTGTGATTGTATGATTGTGATTGTATGATTGTGATTGTATGATAGCGATTGTATGATTGTGATTGTATGATTTTTTTTGTATGATTGTGATTCTATAGTAGTAATTGTATGATTGTGATCGCATGATTGTGATTGTATGATACTGATTGAATGATTGTGAGTGTATGATTGTGATTGTATGATTGTATTTGGGTGATTGTAATTGTATGATTGCGATTTTATGATTGTGATTGTATGATTGTGATTCTATGATTGTGATTGTATGATTGTGATTGTATGATTGTGATTGTATGATTGCGATTGTATGATTGTGATTGTATGATTGTGATTATATGATTGTGATTGCATGATTGTGATTGTATGATTGTGATTGTATGATTTTGATTGTATGATTGTTATAGTATGATTGTGATTGCATGATTGTGATTGTATGATTGTATTTATGTGATTGTAATTGTATGATTGTGATTGTATGAGTGCGATTGTGTGATTGCAATTTTATGAGTGTGATTATATGATTATGATTGTATGATTGCGATTGTATGATTGTGATTGTATGATTGTGATTGTATGCTTGCGATTGTATGATTGTGATTGTATGATTGTTTTTGTATGATTGTGATTGTATAGTAGTAATTGTATGATTGTGATCGTATGATTGTGATTGTATGAATGTGATTGTATGATTGTCATTGTATGTTTGTGATCGTATGATTGTGATTGTATGATTGCGATCGTATGATTAGGATCGTATGATTGTGATCGTATGATTGTGATTGTATGATAGAAATTGTATGATTGTGATCGTATGATTGTGATTCTATGATTGTGACCGTTTGATTGTGGTTGTATAATTATGGTTTTATTATTGTGATTGTATTATTGATCTTGTATGATTATGATCGTATGATTGTAATTGCGTGATTGTGATTGTATGATTGTGTTTGTGTGATTGTGATCGTATGGTTGTGATTGTTCGATTGCGATTGTACGATTGTGATTGTATTATTGTGATTGTATGATTGTTTTTGTATGATTATGATTGTATGATTGTGATTGTATGATTGTGCCTGTATGATTGTGATGGTATGATTGTGATTGTATGATTGTGATTGTATGATTGTGATTGTATGATTGTGATTGTATGATTGTGATTGTATGATTGTGATTGTATGATTGTGATTGTATGATTGTGATTGTATGATTGTGATTGTATGATTGTGATTGTATGATTGTGATTGTATGATTGTGATTGTATGATTGTATTTGGTAGATTGTAATTGTATGATTGCCATTTTATGATTGCGACTGTATGATTGTGATTGCATGATTGTGATTGTATGATTGTGATTGTATTATTGTGACTGTATGATTGTGATTGTATGATTGTGATTGTATGGTTGTGGTTGTATGATTGCGATCGTATGATTGTGATCGTATGATTGTGATTCTATGATTGTGATCGTTTGATTGTGGTTGTATAATTATGGTTCTATTATTGTGATTGTATTATTGTTCTTGTATGATTATGATCGTATGATTGTAATTGCATGATTGTGATTGTATGATTGTGATTGGGTGATTGTGATCGTATAGTTGTGATTGTTCGATTGCGATTGTACGATTGTGATTGTATTATTGTTATTGTATGTTTGTGATTGCATGATTGTGATTGTATGATTGTGATTATATGATTGTGATTGTATGATTGTGATTGTATGATTGTGATTGTATGATTGTGATTGTATGATTGTGATTGTATGATTGTGATTGTATGATTGTGATTGTATGATTGTGATTGTATGATTGTGATTGTATGATTGTGATTGTATGATTGTGATTGTATGATTGTGATTGTATGATTGTGATTGTATGATTGTGATTGTATGATTGTGATTGTATGGTTGTATTTGGGAGATTGTAATTGTATGATTGCGATTTTATGATTGCGATTGTATGATGGTGACTGTATTATTGTGATTGTATGATTGTGATTGTATGATTGTGAATGTATGATTGTGATTGTATGATTGTGATTGTATGATTGTGATTGTATGATTGTGATTGTACGATTGTGATTGTATGATTGTGATTGTATGACTGCGATTGTATGTTTGTGATTGTATGATTGTTTTTGTATGATTGTTTTTGTATGATTGTGATTGAATAGTAGTAATTGTATGATTGTGATCGTATGATTGTGATTGTATGATCGTGATTGAATGATTGTGAATGTATGATTGTGATTGTATGATTGTGATTGTATGATTGTGATTGTTTGATTGTGATTGTATGATTGTGATTGTATGATTGTGATTGTATGATTGTGATTGTATGATTGTGATTGTATGATTGTTATAGTATGATTGAGATTGTATGATTGTGATTGTATGATTGTACTTATGTGATTGTAATTGTATGATTGCGATTGTATGATTGTGATTGTATGATTGTGATTGTATGCTTGCGATTGTATGATTGTGATTGTATGATTGTTTTTGTATGATTGTGATTGTATAGTAGTAATTGTATGTTTGTGATCGTATGATTGTGATTGTATGAATGTGATTGAATGATGGTGAGTGTATGATTGTGATTGTGTGATTGCGATTGTATGATTGGGATTGTATGATTGTGATGTATGATTGTGCTTAGGAGATTGTAATTGTATGATTGCGATTTTATGATTGTGATTGTATGATTGTAATCGTATGATTGTGACCGTATGATTGTGATCGTATGATTGTGATAGTATGATTGTGTTTCTATGGTTGTGATTCTATGATTGTGATTGTATGATTGTGATTGTATGCTGGCGACTGTATTATTGTGATTGTGTGATTGTGATTGAATGATTGTGATTGTATGATTGTGATTGTATGATTGTGATTGAATGATTGTGAGTGTATGATTGTGATTGTATGATCGCGATCGTATGATTGTGATTGTTTGATTGCGATTGTATGATTGTGATCGTATGATTGTGATTGTATGATTGTGATTGTTTGATTGTGATTGTATGATTGTGATTGTATGATTGTGATTGTATGATTGTGATTGTATGATTGTTATAGTATGATTGTGATTGTATGATTGTGCCTGTATGATTGTGATGGTATGATTGTGATTGTATGAGTGCGATTGTATGATTGCAATTTTATGAGTGCGATTATATGATTATGATAGTATAATTGCGATTGTATGATTGTGATTGTATGATTGTGATTGTATGCTTGCGATTGTCAGATTGTGATTGTATGATTGTTTTTGTATGATTGTGATTGTATAGTAGTAATTGTATGATTGTGATCGTATGATTGTGATTGTATGATTGTGATTGAATGATTGTGAGTGTATGATTGCGATTGTATGATTGCGATTGTATGATTGGGATTGTATGATTGTGATGTATGATTGTGTTTAGGAGATTGTAATTGTATGATTGCGACTTTATGATTGTGATTGTATGATTGTGATCGTACGATTGTGATCGTATGATTGTGATCGTATGATTGTGATTCTATGATTGTGATTCTATGATTGTGATTCTATGATTGTGATTGTATGATTGTGATTGTATGCTGGCGACTGTATTATTGTGATTGTATGATTGTGATTGTGTGATTGTGATTGTATGATTGTGATCGTATGATTGTGATTCTATGATTGTGATTGTATGATTGCGATCGTATGATTAGGATCGTATGATTGTGATCGTATGAGTGCGATTGTATGATTGCAATTTTATGAGTGTGATTGTATGATTGTGATTGTATGATTGTAATTGTATGGTTGTATTTGGGAGATTGTAATTGTATGATTGAGATTTTATGATTGCGATTGTATGATGGTGACTGTATTATTGTGATTGTATGATTGTGATTGTATGATTGTTATAGTATGATTGAGATTGTATGATTGTGATTGTATGATTGTACTTATGTGATTGTAATTGTATGATTGCGATTGTATGATTGTGATTGTATGATTGTGATTGTATGCTTGCGATTGTATGATTGTGATTGTATGATTGTTTTTGTATGATTGTGATTGTATAGTAGTAATTGTATGTTTGTGATCGTATGATTGTGATTGTATGAATGTGATTGAATGATGGTGAGTGTATGATTGTGATTGTATGATTGCGATTGTATGATTGGGATTGTATGATTGTGATGTATGATTGTGTTTAGGAGATTATAATTGTATGATTGCGACTTTATGATTGTGATTGTATGATTGTGATCGTACGATTGTGATCGTATGATTGTGATCGTATGATTGTGATTCTATGATTGTGATTCTATGATTGTGATTCTATGATTGTGATTGTTTGATTGTGATTGTATGATTGTGATTGTATGATTGTGATTGTATGATTGTGATTGTATGATTGTGATTGTATGATTGTTATAGTATGATTGTGATTGTATGATTGTGCCTGTATGATTGTGATGGTATGATTGTGATTGTACGAGTGCGATTGTATGATTGCAATTTTATGAGTGCGATTATATGATTATGATAGTATAATTGCGATTGTATGATTGTGATTGTATGATTGTGATTGTATGCTTGCGATTGTCAGATTGTGATTGTATGATTGTTTTTGTATGATTGTGATTGTATAGTAGTAATTGTATGATTGTGATCGTATGATTGTGATTGTATGATTGTGATTGAATGATTGTGAGTGTATGATTGCGATTGTATGATTGCGATTGTATGATTGGGATTGTATGATTGCGATGTATGATTGTGTTTAGGAGATTGTAATTGTATGATTGCGACTTTATGATTGTGATTGTATGATTGTGATCGTACGATTGTGATCGTATGATTGTGATCGTATGATTGTGATTCTATGATTGTGATTCTATGATTGTGATTGTTTGATTGTGATTGTGTGATTGTGATTGTATGATTGTGATTGTATGATTGTGATTGTATGATTGTGATTGTATGATTGCGATTGTATGATTGTGATTGTATGATTTTTTTTGTATGATTGTGATTCTATAGTAGTAATTGTATGATTGTGATCGTATGATTGTGATTGTATGATACTGATTGAATGATTGTGAGTGTATGATTGTGATTGTATGATTGTATTTGGGTGATTGTAATTGTATGATTGCGATTTTATGACTGTGATTGTATGATTGTGATTCTATGATTGTGATTGTATGATTGCGATTGTATCATTGTGATTGAATGATTGTGAGTGTATGATTGTGATTGTATGATTGTGATTGTATGATTGTTATTGTATGATTGTGATTGCATGATTGTGATTGTATGATTGTGATTGTATTATTGTGACTGTATGATTGTGATTGTATGATTGTGATTGTATGATTGTGGTTGTATGATTGCGATCGTATGATTGTGATCGTATGATTGTGATTCTATGATTGTGATCGTTTGATTGTGGTTGTATAATTATGGTTCTATTATCGTGATTGTATTATTGTTCTTGTATGATTATGATCGTATGATTGTAATTGCATGATTGTGATTGTATGATTGTGATTGTGTGATTGTGATCGTATGGCAGTGATTGTTCGATTGCGATTGTACGATTGTAATTGTATTATTGTGATTGTGTGATTGTGATTGCATGATTGTGATTGTATGATTGTGATTGTATGATTTTGATTGCGTGATTGTTATAGTATGATTGTGATTGCATGATTCTGATTGTATGATTGTTTTTATGTGATTGTAATTGTATGATTGCGATTGTATGATTGTGATTGTATGTTTGTGATCGTATGATTGTGATTGTATGATTGCGATCGTATGATTAGGATCGTATGATTGTGATCGTATGATTGTGATTGTATGATAGAAATTGTATGATTGTGACCGTATGATTGTGATTCTATGATTGTGATCGTTTGATTGTGGTTGTATAATTATGGTTCTATTATTGTGATTGTATAATTGTTCTTGTATGATTATGATCGTATGATTGTAATTGCATGATTGTGATTATATGATTGTGATTGTGTGATTGTTTTTGTATGATTGTGATTGTATAGTAGTAATTGTATGATTGTGATCGTATGATTGTGATTGTATGAATGTGATTGTATGATTGTCATTGTATGTTTGTGATCGTATGATTGTGATTGTATGATTGCGATCGTATGATTAGGATCGTATGATTGTGATCGTATGATTGTGATTGTATGATAGAAATTGTATGATTGTGATCGTATGATTGTGATTCTATGATTGTGACCGTTTGATTGTGGTTGTATAATTATGGTTTTATTATTGTGATTGTATTATTGATCTTGTATGATTATGATCGTATGATTGTAATTGCGTGATTGTGATTGTATGATTGTGTTTGTGTGATTGTGATCGTATGGTTGTGATTGTTCGATTGCGATTGTACGATTGTGATTGTATTATTGTGATTGTATGATTGTTTTTGTATGATTATGATTGTATGATTGTGATTGTATGATTGTGCCTGTATGATTGTGATGGTATGATTGTGATTGTATGATTGTGATTGTATGATTGTGATTGTATGATTGTGATTGTATGATTGTGATTGTATGATTGTGATTGTATGATTGTGATTGTATGATTGTGATTGTATGATTGTGATTGTATGATTGTGATTGTATGATTGTGATTGTATGATTGTATTTGGTAGATTGTAATTGTATGATTGCCATTTTATGATTGCGACTGTATGATTGTGATTGCATGATTGTGATTGTATGATTGTGATTGTATTATTGTGACTGTATGATTGTGATTGTATGATTGTGATTGTATGGTTGTGGTTGTATGATTGCGATCGTATGATTGTGATCGTATGATTGTGATTCTATGATTGTGATCGTTTGATTGTGGTTGTATAATTATGGTTCTATTATTGTGATTGTATTATTGTTCTTGTATGATTATGATCGTATGATTGTAATTGCATGATTGTGATTGTATGATTGTGATTGGGTGATTGTGATCGTATAGTTGTGATTGTTCGATTGCGATTGTACGATTGTGATTGTATTATTGTTATTGTATGTTTGTGATTGCATGATTGTGATTGTATGATTGTGATTGTATGATTTTGATTGTATGATTGTGATTGTATGATTGTGATTGTATGATTGTGATTGTATGATTGTTATAGTATGATTGTGATTGTATGATTGTGCCTGTATGATTGTGATGGTATGATTGTGATTGTACGAGTGCGATTGTATGATTGCAATTTTATGAGTGCGATTATATGATTATGATAGTATAATTGCGATTGTATGATTGTGATTGTATGATTGTGATTGTATGCTTGCGATTGTCAGATTGTGATTGTATGATTGTTTTTGTATGATAGTGATTGTATAGTAGTAATTGTATGATTGTGATCGTATGATTGTGATTGTATGATTGTGATTGAATGATTGTGAGTGTATGATTGCGATTGTATGATTGCGATTGTATGATTGGGATTGTATGATTGCGATGTATGATTGTGTTTAGGAGATTGTAATTGTATGATTGCGACTTTATGATTGTGATTGTATGATTGTGATCGTACGATTGTGATCGTATGATTGTGATCGTATGATTGTGATTCTATGATTGTGATTCTATGATTGTGATTGTTTGATTGTGATTGTGTGATTGTGATTGTATGATTGTGATTGTATGATTGTGATTGTATGATTGTGATTGTATGATTGCGATTGTATGATTGTGATTGTATGATTTTTTTTGTATGATTGTGATTCTATAGTAGTAATTGTATGATTGTGATCGTATGATTGTGATTGTATGATACTGATTGAATGATTGTGAGTGTATGATTGTGATTGTATGATTGTATTTGGGTGATTGTAATTGTATGATTGCGATTTTATGACTGTGATTGTATGATTGTGATTCTATGATTGTGATTGTATGATTGCGATTGTATCATTGTGATTGAATGATTGTGAGTGTATGATTGTGATTGTATGATTGTGATTGTATGATTGTTATTGTATGATTGTGATTGCATGATTGTGATTGTATGATTGTGATTGTATTATTGTGACTGTATGATTGTGATTGTATGATTGTGATTGTATGATTGTGGTTGTATGATTGCGATCGTATGATTGTGATCGTATGATTGTGATTCTATGATTGTGATCGTTTGATTGTGGTTGTATAATTATGGTTCTATTATCGTGATTGTATTATTGTTCTTGTATGATTATGATCGTATGATTGTAATTGCATGATTGTGATTGTATGATTGTGATTGTGTGATTGTGATCGTATGGCAGTGATTGTTCGATTGCGATTGTACGATTGTAATTGTATTATTGTGATTGTGTGATTGTGATTGCATGATTGTGATTGTATGATTGTGATTGTATGATTTTGATTGCGTGATTGTTATAGTATGATTGTGATTGCATGATTCTGATTGTATGATTGTTTTTATGTGATTGTAATTGTATGATTGCGAATGTATGATTGTGATTGTATGTTTGTGATCGTATGATTGTGATTGTATGATTGCGATCGTATGATTAGGATCGTATGATTGTGATCGTATGATTGTGATTGTATGATAGAAATTGTATGATTGTGACCGTATGATTGTGATTCTATGATTGTGATCGTTTGATTGTGGTTGTATAATTATGGTTCTATTATTGTGATTGTATAATTGTTCTTGTATGATTATGATCGTATGATTGTAATTGCATGATTGTGATTATATGATTGTGATTGTGTGATTGTGATAGTATGGTTGTCATAGTTAGATTGCGATTGTACGTTTGTGATTGTATTATTGTGATTGTATGATTGTGATTGTATGATTGTGATTGTATGATTGTGATTGTATGATAGCGATTGTATGATTGTGATTGTATGATTTTTTTTGTATGATTGTGATTCTATAGTAGTAATTGTATGATTGTGATCGCATGATTGTGATTGTATGATACTGATTGAATGATTGTGAGTGTATGATTGTGATTGTATGATTGTATTTGGGTGATTGTAATTGTATGATTGCGATTTTATGATTGTGATTGTATGATTGTGATTCTATGATTGTGATTGTATGATTGTGATTGTATGATTGTGATTGTATGATTGCGATTGTATGATTGTGATTGTATGATTGTGATTATATGATTGTGATTGCATGATTGTGATTGTATGATTGTGATTGTATGATTTTGATTGTATGATTGTTATAGTATGATTGTGATTGCATGATTGTGATTGTATGATTGTATTTATGTGATTGTAATTGTATGATTGTGATTGTATGAGTGCGATTGTGTGATTGCAATTTTATGAGTGTGATTATATGATTATGATTGTATGATTGCGATTGTATGATTGTGATTGTATGATTGTGATTGTATGCTTGCGATTGTATGATTGTGATTGTATGATTGTTTTTGTATGATTGTGATTGTATAGTAGTAATTGTATGATTGTGATCGTATGATTGTGATTGTATGAATGTGATTGTATGATTGTCATTGTATGTTTGTGATCGTATGATTCTGATTGTATGATTGCGATCGTATGATTAGGATCGTATGATTGTGATCGTATGATTGTGATTGTATGATAGAAATTGTATGATTGTGATCGTATGATTGTGATTCTATGATTGTGACCGTTTGATTGTGGTTGTATAATTATGGTTTTATTATTGTGATTGTATTATTGATCTTGTATGATTATGATCGTATGATTGTAATTGCGTGATTGTGATTGTATGATTGTGTTTGTGTGATTGTGATCGTATGGTTGTGATTGTTCGATTGCGATTGTACGATTGTGATTGTATTATTGTGATTGTATGATTGTTTTTGTATGATTATGATTGTATGATTGTGATTGTATGATTGTGCCTGTATGATTGTGATGGTATGATTGTGATTGTATGATTGTGATTGTATGATTGTGATTGTATGATTGTGATTGTATGATTGTGATTGTATGATTGTGATTGTATGATTGTGATTGTATGATTGTGATTGTATGATTGTGATTGTATGATTGTGATTGTATGATTGTGATTGTATGATTGTGATTGTATGATTGTATTTGGTAGATTGTAATTGTATGATTGCCATTTTATGATTGCGACTGTATGATTGTGATTGCATGATTGTGATTGTATGATTGTGATTGTATTATTGTGACTGTATGATTGTGATTGTATGATTGTGATTGTATGGTTGTGGTTGTATGATTGCGATCGTATGATTGTGATCGTATGATTGTGATTCTATGATTGTGATCGTTTGA
The DNA here is from genome assembly GCF_050947335.1 of Megachile rotundata. NCBI lineage: Eukaryota > Metazoa > Arthropoda > Insecta > Hymenoptera > Megachilidae > Megachile > Megachile rotundata. The sequence continues at coordinate 148,950 of NW_027473375.1, read as the reverse complement.
TTGTGGTTGTATAATTATGGTTCTATTATTGTGATTGTATTATTGTTCTTGTATGATTATGATCGTATGATTGTAATTGCATGATTGTGATTGTATGATTGTGATTGGGTGATTGTGATCGTATAGTTGTGATTGTTCGATTGCGATTGTACGATTGTGATTGTATTATTGTTATTGTATGTTTGTGATTGCATGATTGTGATTGTATGATTGTGATTATATGATTGTGATTGTATGATTGTGATTGTATGATTGTGATTGTATGATTGTGATTGTATGATTGTGATTGTATGATTGTGATTGTATGATTGTGATTGTATGATTGTGATTGTATGATTGTGATTGTATGATTGTGATTGTATGATTGTGATTGTATGATTGTGATTGTATGATTGTGATTGTATGATTGTGATTGTATGGTTGTATTTGGGAGATTGTAATTGTATGATTGCGATTTTATGATTGCGATTGTATGATGGTGACTGTATTATTGTGATTGTATGATTGTGATTGTATGATTGTGAATGTATGATTGTGATTGTATGATTGTGATTGTATGATTGTGATTGTATGATTGTGATTGTACGATTGTGATTGTATGATTGTGATTGTATGACTGCGATTGTATGTTTGTGATTGTATGATTGTTTTTGTATGATTGTTTTTGTATGATTGTGATTGAATAGTAGTAATTGTATGATTGTGATCGTATGATTGTGATTGTATGATCGTGATTGAATGATTGTGAATGTATGATTGTGATTGTATGATTGTGATTGTATGATTGTGATTGTTTGATTGTGATTGTATGATTGTGATTGTATGATTGTGATTGTATGATTGTGATTGTATGATTGTGATTGTATGATTGTTATAGTATGATTGAGATTGTATGATTGTGATTGTATGATTGTACTTATGTGATTGTAATTGTATGATTGCGATTGTATGATTGTGATTGTATGATTGTGATTGTATGCTTGCGATTGTATGATTGTGATTGTATGATTGTTTTTGTATGATTGTGATTGTATAGTAGTAATTGTATGTTTGTGATCGTATGATTGTGATTGTATGAATGTGATTGAATGATGGTGAGTGTATGATTGTGATTGTGTGATTGCGATTGTATGATTGGGATTGTATGATTGTGATGTATGATTGTGCTTAGGAGATTGTAATTGTATGATTGCGATTTTATGATTGTGATTGTATGATTGTAATCGTATGATTGTGACCGTATGATTGTGATCGTATGATTGTGATAGTATGATTGTGTTTCTATGGTTGTGATTCTATGATTGTGATTGTATGATTGTGATTGTATGCTGGCGACTGTATTATTGTGATTGTGTGATTGTGATTGAATGATTGTGATTGTATGATTGTGATTGTATGATTGTGATTGAATGATTGTGAGTGTATGATTGTGATTGTATGATCGCGATCGTATGATTGTGATTGTTTGATTGCGATTGTATGATTGTGATCGTATGATTGTGATTGTATGATTGTGATTGTTTGATTGTGATTGTATGATTGTGATTGTATGATTGTGATTGTATGATTGTGATTGTATGATTGTTATAGTATGATTGTGATTGTATGATTGTGCCTGTATGATTGTGATGGTATGATTGTGATTGTATGAGTGCGATTGTATGATTGCAATTTTATGAGTGCGATTATATGATTATGATAGTATAATTGCGATTGTATGATTGTGATTGTATGATTGTGATTGTATGCTTGCGATTGTCAGATTGTGATTGTATGATTGTTTTTGTATGATTGTGATTGTATAGTAGTAATTGTATGATTGTGATCGTATGATTGTGATTGTATGATTGTGATTGAATGATTGTGAGTGTATGATTGCGATTGTATGATTGCGATTGTATGATTGGGATTGTATGATTGTGATGTATGATTGTGTTTAGGAGATTGTAATTGTATGATTGCGACTTTATGATTGTGATTGTATGATTGTGATCGTACGATTGTGATCGTATGATTGTGATCGTATGATTGTGATTCTATGATTGTGATTCTATGATTGTGATTCTATGATTGTGATTGTATGATTGTGATTGTATGCTGGCGACTGTATTATTGTGATTGTATGATTGTGATTGTGTGATTGTGATTGTATGATTGTGATCGTATGATTGTGATTCTATGATTGTGATTGTATGATTGCGATCGTATGATTAGGATCGTATGATTGTGATCGTATGAGTGCGATTGTATGATTGCAATTTTATGAGTGTGATTGTATGATTGTGATTGTATGATTGTAATTGTATGGTTGTATTTGGGAGATTGTAATTGTATGATTGAGATTTTATGATTGCGATTGTATGATGGTGACTGTATTATTGTGATTGTATGATTGTGATTGTATGATTGTTATAGTATGATTGAGATTGTATGATTGTGATTGTATGATTGTACTTATGTGATTGTAATTGTATGATTGCGATTGTATGATTGTGATTGTATGATTGTGATTGTATGCTTGCGATTGTATGATTGTGATTGTATGATTGTTTTTGTATGATTGTGATTGTATAGTAGTAATTGTATGTTTGTGATCGTATGATTGTGATTGTATGAATGTGATTGAATGATGGTGAGTGTATGATTGTGATTGTATGATTGCGATTGTATGATTGGGATTGTATGATTGTGATGTATGATTGTGTTTAGGAGATTATAATTGTATGATTGCGACTTTATGATTGTGATTGTATGATTGTGATCGTACGATTGTGATCGTATGATTGTGATCGTATGATTGTGATTCTATGATTGTGATTCTATGATTGTGATTCTATGATTGTGATTGTTTGATTGTGATTGTATGATTGTGATTGTATGATTGTGATTGTATGATTGTGATTGTATGATTGTGATTGTATGATTGTTATAGTATGATTGTGATTGTATGATTGTGCCTGTATGATTGTGATGGTATGATTGTGATTGTACGAGTGCGATTGTATGATTGCAATTTTATGAGTGCGATTATATGATTATGATAGTATAATTGCGATTGTATGATTGTGATTGTATGATTGTGATTGTATGCTTGCGATTGTCAGATTGTGATTGTATGATTGTTTTTGTATGATTGTGATTGTATAGTAGTAATTGTATGATTGTGATCGTATGATTGTGATTGTATGATTGTGATTGAATGATTGTGAGTGTATGATTGCGATTGTATGATTGCGATTGTATGATTGGGATTGTATGATTGCGATGTATGATTGTGTTTAGGAGATTGTAATTGTATGATTGCGACTTTATGATTGTGATTGTATGATTGTGATCGTACGATTGTGATCGTATGATTGTGATCGTATGATTGTGATTCTATGATTGTGATTCTATGATTGTGATTGTTTGATTGTGATTGTGTGATTGTGATTGTATGATTGTGATTGTATGATTGTGATTGTATGATTGTGATTGTATGATTGCGATTGTATGATTGTGATTGTATGATTTTTTTTGTATGATTGTGATTCTATAGTAGTAATTGTATGATTGTGATCGTATGATTGTGATTGTATGATACTGATTGAATGACTGTGAGTGTATGATTGTGATTGTATGATTGTATTTGGGTGATTGTAATTGTATGATTGCGATTTTATGACTGTGATTGTATGATTGTGATTCTATGATTGTGATTGTATGATTGCGATTGTATCATTGTGATTGAATGATTGTGAGTGTATGATTGTGATTGTATGATTGTGATTGTATGATTGTTATTGTATGATTGTGATTGCATGATTGTGATTGTATGATTGTGATTGTATTATTGTGACTGTATGATTGTGATTGTATGATTGTGATTGTATGATTGTGGTTGTATGATTGCGATCGTATGATTGTGATCGTATGATTGTGATTCTATGATTGTGATCGTTTGATTGTGGTTGTATAATTATGGTTCTATTATCGTGATTGTATTATTGTTCTTGTATGATTATGATCGTATGATTGTAATTGCATGATTGTGATTGTATGATTGTGATTGTGTGATTGTGATCGTATGGCAGTGATTGTTCGATTGCGATTGTACGATTGTAATTGTATTATTGTGATTGTGTGATTGTGATTGCATGATTGTGATTGTATGATTGTGATTGTATGATTTTGATTGCGTGATTGTTATAGTATGATTGTGATTGCATGATTCTGATTGTATGATTGTTTTTATGTGATTGTAATTGTATGATTGCGATTGTATGATTGTGATTGTATGTTTGTGATCGTATGATTGTGATTGTATGATTGCGATCGTATGATTAGGATCGTATGATTGTGATCGTATGATTGTGATTGTATGATAGAAATTGTATGATTGTGACCGTATGATTGTGATTCTATGATTGTGATCGTTTGATTGTGGTTGTATAATTATGGTTCTATTATTGTGATTGTATAATTGTTCTTGTATGATTATGATCGTATGATTGTAATTGCATGATTGTGATTATATGATTGTGATTGTGTGATTGTTTTTGTATGATTGTGATTGTATAGTAGTAATTGTATGATTGTGATCGTATGATTGTGATTGTATGAATGTGATTGTATGATTGTCATTGTATGTTTGTGATCGTATGATTGTGATTGTATGATTGCGATCGTATGATTAGGATCGTATGATTGTGATCGTATGATTGTGATTGTATGATAGAAATTGTATGATTGTGATCGTATGATTGTGATTCTATGATTGTGACCGTTTGATTGTGGTTGTATAATTATGGTTTTATTATTGTGATTGTATTATTGATCTTGTATGATTATGATCGTATGATTGTAATTGCGTGATTGTGATTGTATGATTGTGTTTGTGTGATTGTGATCGTATGGTTGTGATTGTTCGATTGCGATTGTACGATTGTGATTGTATTATTGTGATTGTATGATTGTTTTTGTATGATTATGATTGTATGATTGTGATTGTATGATTGTGCCTGTATGATTGTGATGGTATGATTGTGATTGTATGATTGTGATTGTATGATTGTGATTGTATGATTGTGATTGTATGATTGTGATTGTATGATTGTGATTGTATGATTGTGATTGTATGATTGTGATTGTATGATTGTGATTGTATGATTGTGATTGTATGATTGTGATTGTATGATTGTATTTGGTAGATTGTAATTGTATGATTGCCATTTTATGATTGCGACTGTATGATTGTGATTGCATGATTGTGATTGTATGATTGTGATTGTATTATTGTGACTGTATGATTGTGATTGTATGATTGTGATTGTATGGTTGTGGTTGTATGATTGCGATCGTATGATTGTGATCGTATGATTGTGATTCTATGATTGTGATCGTTTGATTGTGGTTGTATAATTATGGTTCTATTATTGTGATTGTATTATTGTTCTTGTATGATTATGATCGTATGATTGTAATTGCATGATTGTGATTGTATGATTGTGATTGGGTGATTGTGATCGTATAGTTGTGATTGTTCGATTGCGATTGTACGATTGTGATTGTATTATTGTTATTGTATGTTTGTGATTGCATGATTGTGATTGTATGATTGTGATTGTATGATTTTGATTGTATGATTGTTATAGTATGATTGTGATTGCATGATTGTGATTGTATGATTGTATTTATGTGATTGTAATTGTATGATTGCGATTGTATGATTGTGATTGTATGATAGAAATTGTATGATTGTGATCGTATGATTGTGATTCTATGATTGTGATCGTTTGATTGTGGTTGTATAATAATGGTTCTATTATTGTGATTGTATTATTGTTCTTGTATGATTATGATCGTATGATTGTAATTGCATGATTGTGATTATATGATTGTGATTGTGTGATTGTGATCGTATGGTTGTGATAATTCGATTGCGATTGTACGATTGTGAATGTATTATTGTGATTGTATGATTGTTTTTGTATGATTATGATTGTATGATTGTGATTGTATGATTGTGTCTGTATGAGTGTGATGGTATGATTGTGATTGTATGATTGTGATTGTATGATTGTGATTGTATGAATGTGATTGTATGATTGTCATTGTATGTTTGTGATCGTATGATTGTGATTGTATGATTGCGATCGTATGATTAGGATCGTATGATTGTGATCGTATGATTGTAATTCTATGATTGTGATCGTTTGATTGTGGTTGTATAATTATGGTTCTATTATTGTGATTGTATGATTGCGATTGTATGATTGTGATTGTATGATTGCGATCGTATGATTGTGATTGTTTGATTGCAATTGCATGATTGTGATTGTATTATTGTGATTGTATGATTTTGATTGAATGATTTTTATAGTATGATTGTGATTGTATAGTAGTAATTGTATGATTGTGATCGTATGATTGTGATTGTATGATTGCGATCGTATGATTAGGATCGTATGATTGTGATCGTATGATTGTGATTGTATGATAGAAATTGTATGATTGTGATCGTATGATTGTGATTCTATGATTGTGATCGTTTGATTGTGGTTGTATAATTGTGGTTCTATTATTGTGATTGTATTATTGATCTTGTATGATTATGATCGTATGATTGTAATTGCATGATTGTGATTGTATGATTGTGATTGTGTGATTGTGATCGTATGGTTGTGATTGTTCGATTGCGATTGTACGATTGTGATTGTATTATTGTGATTGTATGATGGTTTTTGTATAATTATGATTGTATGATTGTGATTGTATGATTGTGCCTGTATGATTGTGATGGTATGATTGTGATTGTATTATTGTGATTGTATGATTGTTTTTGTATGATTATGATTGTATGATCGTGATTGTATGATTGTGCCTGTATGAGTGTGATGGTATGATTGTGATTGTATGATTGTGATTGTATGATTGTGATTGTATGAATGTGATTGTATGATTGTCATTGTATGTTTGTGATCGTATGATTGTGATTGTATGATTGCGATCGTATGATTAGGATCGTATGATTGTGATCGTATGATTGTGATTCTTTGATTGTGATCGTTTGATTGTGGTTGTATAATTATGGTTCTATTATTGTGATTGTATGATTGCGATTGTATGATTGTGATTGTATGATTGTGATTGTATGATTTTGATTGTTTGATTGCAGTTGCATGATTGTGATTGTATTATTGTGATTGTATGATTTTGATTGAATGATTGTTATAGTATGATTGTGATTGTATAGTAGTAATTGTATGATTGTGATCGTATGATTGTGATTGTATGATTGCGATCGTATGATTAGGATCGTATGATTGTGATCGTATGATTGTGATTGTATGATAGAAATTGTATGATTGTGATCGTATGATTGTGATTCTATGATTGTGATCGTTTGATTGTGTTTGTATAATTATGGTTCTATTATTGTGATTGTATTATTGATCTTGTATGATTATGATCGTATGATTGTAATCGCATGATTGTGATTGTATGATTGTGATTGTGTGATTGTGATCGTATGGTTGTGATTGTGCGATTGCGATTGTACGATTGTGATTGTATTATTGTGATTGTATGATTGTTTTTGTATAATTATGATTGTATGATTGTGATTGTATGATTGTGCCTGTATGATTGTGATGGTATGATTGTGATTGTATGATTGTGATTGTATGATTGTGATTGTATGATTGTGATTGTATGATTGTGATTGTATGATTGTGATTGTATGATTGTGATTGTATGATTGTGATTGTATGATTGTGATTGTATGATTGTGATTGTATGATTGTGATTGTATGATTGTGATTGTATGATTGTATTTGGCAGATTGTAATTGTATGATTGCCATTTTATGATTGCGATTGTATGATTGTGATTGCATGATTGTGATTGTATGATTGTGATTGTATGATTGTGATTGTGTGATTGTGATTGTATGATTGTGATTGTATGATTGTGATTGTATGATTGCGATTGTATGATTGTGATTGTATGATACTGATTGAATGATTGTGAGTGTATGATTGTGATTGTATGATTGTATTTGGGTGATTGTAATTGTATGATTGCGATTTTATGATTGTGATTGTATGATTGTGATTCTATGATTGTGATTGTATGATTGCGATTGTATCATTGTGATTGAATGATTGTGAGTGTATGATTGTGATTGTATGATTGTGATTGTATGATTGTTATTGTATGATTGTGATTGCATGATTGTGATTGTATGATTGTGATCGTATGATTGTCATCGTATGATTGCGATTGTATGATTTTGATTGTATGAATGTGATTGTATGATTGTCATTGTATGTTTGTGATCGTATGATTGTGATTGTATGATTGCGATCGTATGATTAGGATCGTATGATTGTGATCGTATGATTGTGATTCTATGATTGTGATCGTTTGATTGTGGTTGTATAATTATGGTTCTATTATTGTGATTGTATGATTGCGATTGTATGATTGTGATTGTATGATTGCGATCGTATGATTGTGATTGTTTGATTGCAGTTGCATGATTGTGATTGTATTATTGTGATTGTATGATTTTGATTGAATGATTGTTATAGTATGATTGTGATTGTATAGTAGTAATTGTATGATTGTGATCGTATGATTGTGATTGTATGATTGCGATCGTATGATTAGGATCGTATGATTGTGATCGTATGATTGTGATTGTATGATAGAAATTGTATGATTGTGATCGTATGATTGTGATTCTATGATTGTGATCGTTTGATTGTGGTTGTATAATTATGGTTCTATTATTGTGATTGTATTATTGATCTTGTATGATTATGATCGTATGATTGTAATCGCATGATTGTGATTGTATGATTGTGATTGTGTGATTGTGATCGTATGGTTGTGATTGTGCGATTGCGATTGTACGATTGTGATTGTATTATTGTGATTGTATGATTGTTTTTGTATAATTATGATTGTATGATTGTGATTGTATGATTGTGCCTGTATGATTGTGATGGTATGATTGTGATTGTATGATTGTGATTGTATGATTGTGATTGTATGATTGTGATTGTATGATTGTGATTGTATGATTGTGATTGTATGATTGTGATTGTATGATTGTGATTGTATGATTGTATTTGGCAGATTGTAATTGTATGATTGCCATTTTATGATTGCGATTGTATGATTGTGATTGCATGATTGTGATTGTATGATTGGGATTGTATGATTGTGATTGTGTGATTGTGATTGTATGATTGTGATTGTATGATTGTGATTGTATGATTGTGATTGTATGATTGCGATTGTATGATTGTGATTGTATGATTTTTTTTGTATGATTGTGATTCTATAGTAGTAATTGTATGATTGTGATCGTATGATTGTGATTGTATGATACTGATTGAATGATTGTGAGCGTATGATTGTGATTGTATGATTGTATTTGGGTGATTGTAATTGTATGATTGCGTTTTTATGATTGTGATTGTATGATTGTGATTCTATGATTGTGATTGTATGATTGCGATTGTATCATTGTGATTGAATGATTGTGAGTGTATGATTGTGTTTGTATGATTGTGATTGTATGATTGTTATTGTATGATTGTGATTGCATGATTGTGATTGTATGATTGTGATTGTATTATTGTGACTGTATGATTGTGATTGTATGATTGTGATAGTATGATTGTGATTGTATGATTGTGATTGTATGATTGTGATTGTATGATTGTGATTGTATGATTGTGATTGTATGATTTTGATTGTATGATTGTTATAGTATGATTGTGATTGCATGATTGTGATTGTATGATTGTATTTATGTGATTGTAATTGTATGATTGTGATTGTATGAGTGCGATTGTGTGATTGCAATTTTATGAGTGTGATTATATGATTATGATTGTATGATTGCGATTGTATGATTGTGATTGTATGATTGTGATTGTATGCTTGCGATTGTATGATTGTGATTGTATGATTGTTTTTGTATGATTGTGATTGTATAGTAGTAATTGTATGATTGTGATCGTATGATTGTGATTGTATGAATGTGATTGTATGATTGTCATTGTATGTTTGTGATCGTATGATTGTGATTGTATGATTGCGATCGTATGATTAGGATCGTATGATTGTGATCGTATGATTGTGATTGTATGATAGAAATTGTATGATTGTGATCGTATGATTGTGATTCTATGATTGTGATCGTTTGATTGTGGTTGTATAATTATGGTTCTATTATTGTGATTGTATTATTGATCTTGTATGATTATGATCGTATGATTGTAATTGCGTGATTGTGATTGTATGATTGTGTTTGTGTGATTGTGATCGTATGGTTGTGATTGTTCGATTGCGATTGTACGATTGTGATTGTATGATTGTGATTGTATGATTGTGATTGTATGATTGTGATTGTATGATTGTGATTGTATGATTGTGATTGTATGATTGTGATTGTATGATTGTATTTGGTAGATTGTAATTGTATGATTGCCATTTTATGATTGCGATTGTATGATTGTGATTGCATGATTGTGATTGTATGATTGTGATTGTATTATTGTGACTGTATGATTGTGATTGTATGATTGTGATTGTATGATTGTGGTTGTATGATTGCGATCGTATGATTGTGATCGTATGATTGTGATTCTATGATTGTGATCGTTTGATTGTGGTTGTATAATTATGGTTCTATTATTGTGATTGTATTATTGTTCTTGTGTGATTATGATCGTATGATTGTAATTGCATGATTGTGATTGTATGATTGTGTTTGTGTGATTGTGATCGTATAGTTGTGATTGTTCGATTGCGATTGTACGATTGTGATTGTATTATTGTGATTGTATGATTGTGATTGCATGATTGTGATTGTATGATTGTGATTGTATGATTTTGATTGTATGATTGTTATAGTATGATTGTGATTGCATGATTGTGATTGTATGATTGTATTTATGTGATTGTAATTGTATGATTGCGATTGTATGATTGTGATTGTATGTTTGTGATCGTATGATTGTGATTGTATGACTGCGATCGTATGATTAGGATCGTATGATTGTGATCGTATGATTGTGATTGTATGATAGAAATTGTATGATTGTGATCGTATGATTGTGATTCTATGATTGTGATCGTTTGATTGTGGTTGTATAATAATGGTTCTATTATTGTGATTGTATTATTGTTCTTGTATGATTATGATCGTATGATTGTAATTGCATGATTGTGATTATATGATTGTGATTGTGTGATTGTGATCGTATGGTTGTGATAATTCGATTGCGATTGTACGATTGTGATTGTATTATTGTGATTGTATGATTGTTTTTGTATGATTATGATTGTATGATTGTGATTGTATGATTGTGCCTGTATGAGTGTGATGGTATGATTGTGATTGTATGATTGTGATTGTATGATTGTGATTGTATGAATGTGATTGTATGATTGTCATTGTATGTTTGTGATCGTATGATTGTGATTGTATGATTGCGATCGTATGATTAGGATCGTATGATTGTGATCGTATGATTGTGATTCTATGATTGTGATCGTTTGATTGTGGTTGTATAATTATGGTTCTATTATTGTGATTGTATGATTGCGATTGTATGATTGTGATTGTATGATTGCGATCGTATGATTGTGATTGTTTGATTGCAGTTGCATGATTGTGATTGTATTATTGTGATTGTATGATTTTGATTGAATGATTGTTATAGTATGATTGTGATTGTATAGTAGTAATTGTATGATTGTGATCGTATGATTGTGATTGTATGATAGAAATTGTATGATTGTGATCGTATGATTGTGATTCTATGATTGTGATCGTTTGATTGTGGTTGTATAATTATGGTTCTATTATTGTGATTGTATTATTGATCTTGTATGATTATGATCGTATGATTGTAATCGCATGATTGTGATTGTATGATTGTGATTGTGTGATTGTGATCGTATGGTTGTGATTGTGCGATTGCGATTGTACGATTGTGATTGTATTATTGTGATTGTATGATTGTTTTTGTATGATTATGATTGTATGATTGTGATTGTATGACTGTGCCTGTATAATTGTGATGGTATGATTGTGATTGTATGATTGTGATTGTACGATTTTGATTGTTTGATTGCAGTTGCATGATTGTGATTGTATTATTGTGATTGTATGATTTTGATTGAATGATTGTTATAGTATGATTGTGATTGTATAGTAGTAATTGTATGATTGTGATCGTATGATTGTGATTGTATGATTGCAATCGTATGATTAGGATCGTATGATTGTGATCGTATGATTGTGATTGTATGATAGAAATTGTATGATTGTGATCGTATGATTGTGATTCTATGATTGTGATCGTTTGATTGTGGTTGTATAATTATGGTTCTATTATTGTGATTGTACTATTGATCTTGTATGATTATGATCGTATGATTGTAATCGCATGATTGTGATTGTATGATTGTGATTGTGTGATTGTGATCGTATGGTTGTGATTGTGCGATTGCGATTGTACGATTGTGATTGTATTATTGTGATTGTATGATTGTTTTTGTATAATTATGATTGTATGATTGTGATTGTATGATTGTGCCTGTATGATTGTGATGGTATGATTGTGATTGTATGATTGTGATTGTATGATTGTGATTGTATGATTGTGATTGTATGATTGTGATTGTATGATTGTGATTGTATGATTGCGATTGTATGATTGTGATTGTATGATACTGATTGAATGATTGTGAGTGTATGATTGTGATTGTATGATTGTATTTGGGTGATTGTAATTGTATGATTGCGATTTTATGATTGTGAATGTATGATTGTGATTCTATGATTGTGATTGTATGATTGCGATTGTATCATTGTGATTGAATGATAGTGAGTGTATGATTGTGATTGTATGATTGTGATTGTATGATTGTTATTGTATGATTGTGATTGCATGATTGTGATTGTATGATTGTGATCGTATGATTGTCATCGTATGATTGCGATTGTATGATTTTGATTGTATGAATGTGATTGTATGATTGTCATTGTATGTTTGTGATCGTATGATTGTGATTGTATGATTGCGATCGTATGATTAGGATCGTATGATTGTGATCGTATGATTGTGATTCTATGATTGTGATCGTTTGATTGTGGTTGTATAATTATGGTTCTATTATTGTGATTGTATTATTGATCTTGTATGATTATGATCGTATGATTGTAATTGCATGATTGTGATTATATGATTGTGATTGTGTGATTGTGATCGTATGGTTGTCATAGTTCGATTGCGATTGTACGTTTGTGATTGTATTATTGTGATTGTATGATTGTGATTGTATGATTGTGATTGTATGATTGTGATTGTATGATTGCGATTGTATGATTGTGATTGTATGATTTTTTTTGTATGATTGTGATTCTATAGTAGTAATTGTATGATTGTGATCGCATGATTGTGATTGTATGATACTGATTGAATGATTGTGAGTGTATGATTGTGATTGTATGATTGTATTTGGGTGATTGTAATTGTATGATTGCGATTTTATGATTGTGATTGTATGATTGTGATTCTATGATTGTGATTGTATGATTGTGATTGTATGATTGTGCTTGTATGATTGCGATCGTATGATTAGGATCGTATGATTGTGATCGTATGATTGTGATTGTATGATAGAAATTGTATGATTGTGATCGTACGATTGTGATTCTATGATTGTGATCGTTTGATTGTGGTTGTATAATTATGGTTGTATTATTGTGATTGTATTATTGATCTTGTATGATTATGATCGTATGATTGTAATCGCATGATTGTGATTGTATGATTGTGATTGTGTGATTGTGATCGTATGGTTGTGATTGTGCGATTGCGATTGTACGATTGTGATTGTATTATTGTGATTGTATGATTGTTTTTGTATAATTATGATTGTATGATTGTGATTGTATGATTGTGCCTGTATGATTGTGATGGTATGATTGTGATTGTATGATTGTGATTGTATGATTGTGATTGTATGATTGTGATTGTATGATTGTGATTGTATGATTGTGATTGTATGATTGTGATTGTATGATTGTGATTGTATGATTGTGATTGTATGATTGTATTTGGCAGATTGTAATTGTATGATTGCCATTTTATGATTGCGATTGTATGATTGTGATTGCATGATTGTGATTGTATGATTGGGATTGTATGATTGTGATTGTGTGATTGTGATTGTATGATTGTGATTGTATGATTGTGATTGTATGATTGTGATTGTATGATTGCGATTGTATGATTGTGATTGTATGATTTTTTTTGTATGATTGTGATTCTATAGTAGTAATTGTATGATTGTGATCGTATGATTGTGATTGTATGATACTGATTGAATGACTGTGAGCGTATGATTGTGATTGTATGATTGTATTTGGGTGATTGTAATTGTATGATTGCGTTTTTATGATTGTGATTGTATGATTGTGATTCTATGATTGTGATTGTATGATTGCGATTGTATCATTGTGATTGAATGATTGTGAGTGTATGATCGTGATTGTATGATTGTGATTGTATGATTGTTATTGTATGATTGTGATTGCATGATTGCGATTGTATGATTGTGATTGTATTATTGTGACTGTATGATTGTGATTGTATGATTGTGATTGTGTGATTGTGGTTGTATGATTGCGATCGTATGATTGTGATCGTATGATTGTGATTCTATGATTGTGATCGTTTGATTGTGGTTGTATAATTATGGTTCTATTATTGTGATTGTATTATTGTTCTTGTATGATTATGATCGTATGATTGTAATTGCATGATTGTGATTATATGATTGTGATTGTGTGATTGTGATCGTATGGTTGTCATAGTTCGATTGCGATTGTACGTTTGTGATTGTATTATTGTGATTGTATGATTGTGATTGTATGATTGTGATTGTATGATTGTGATTGTATGATTGCGATTGTATGATTGTGATTGTATGATTTTTTTTGTATGATTGTCATTCTATAGTAGTAATTGTATGATTGTGATCGCATGATTGTGATTGTATGATACTGATTGAATGATTGTGAGTGTATGATTGTGATTGTATGATTGTATTTGGGTGATTGTAATTGTATGATTGCGATTTTATGATTGCGATTGTATGATTGTGATTCTATGATTGTGATTGTATGATTGTGATTGTATGATTGTGATTGTATGATTGTGATTGTATGATTGTGATTGTATGATTGTGATTATATGATTGTGATTGCATGATTGTGATTGTATGATTGTGATTGTATGATTTTGATTGTATGATTGTTATAGTATGATTGTGATTGCATGATTGTGATTGTATGATTGTATTTATGTGATTGTAATTGTATGATTGTGATTGTATGAGTGCGATTGTGTGATTGCAATTTTATGAGTGTGATTATATGATTATGATTGTATGATTGCGATTGTATGATTGTGATTGTATGATTGTGATTGTATGCTTGCGATTGTATGATTGTGATTGTATGATTGTTTTTGTATGATTGTGATTGTATAGTAGTAATTGTATGATTGTGATCGTATGATTGTGATTGTATGAATGTGATTGTATGATTGTCATTGTATGTTTGTGATCGTATGATTGTGATTGTATGATTGCGATCGTATGATTAGGATCGTATGATTGTGATCGTATGATTGTGATTGTATGATAGAAATTGTATGATTGTGATCGTATGATTGTGATTGTATGATTGTGATTGTATGATTGTGATTGTATGATTGTGATTGTATGATTGTGATTGTATGATTGTGATTGTATGATTGTATTTGGTAGATTGTAATTGTATGATTGCCATTTTATGATTGCGATTGTATGATTGTGATTGCATGATTGTGATTGTATGATTGTGATTGTATTATTGTGACTGTATGATTGTGATTGTATGATTGTGATTGTATGATTGTGGTTGTATGATTGCGATCGTATGATTGTGATCGTATGATTGTGATTCTATGATTGTGATCGTTTGATTGTGGTTGTATAATTATGGTTCTATTATTGTGATTGTATTATTGTTCTTGTATGATTATGATCGTATGATTGTAATTGCATGATTGTGATTGTATGATTGTGATTGTGTGATTGTGATCGTATAGTTGTGATTGTTCGATTGCGATTGTACGATTGTGATTGTATTATTGTGATTGTATGATTGTGATTGCATGATTGTGATTGTATGATTGTGATTGTATGATTTTGATTGTATGATTGTTATAGTATGATTGTGATTGCATGATTGTGATTGTATGATTGTATTTATGTGATTGTAATTGTATGATTGCGATTGTATGATTGTGATTGTATGTTTGTGATCGTATGATTGTGATTGTATGACTGCGATCGTATGATTAGGATCGTATGATTGTGATCGTATGATTGTGATTGTATGATAGAAATTGTATGATTGTGATCGTATGATTGTGATTCTATGATTGTGATCGTTTGATTGTGGTTGTATAATAATGGTTCTATTATTGTGATTGTATTATTGTTCTTGTATGATTATGATCGTATGATTGTAATTGCATGATTGTGATTATATGATTGTGATTGTGTGATTGTGGTCGTATGGTTGTGATAATTCGATTGCGATTGTACGATTGTGATTGTATTATTGTGATTGTATGATTGTTTTTGTATGATTATGATTGTATGATTGTGATTGTATGATTGTGCCTGTATGAGTGTGATGGTATGATTGTGATTGTATGATTGTGATTGTATGATTGTGATTGTATGATTGTGATTGTATGATTGTGATTGTATGATTGTGATTGTATGATTGTGATTGTATGATTGTGATTGTATGATTGTGATTGTATGATTGTGATTGTATGATTGTGATTGTATGATTGTATTTGGCAGATTGTAGTTGTATGATTGCCATTTTATGATTGCGATTGTATGATTGTGATTGCATGATTGTGATTGTATGATTGTGATTGTATGATTGTGATTGTGTGATTGTGATTGTATGATTGTGATTGTATGATTGTGATTGTATGATTGTGATTGTATGATTGCGATTGTATGATTGTGATTGTATGATTTTTTTTGTATGATTGTGATTCTATAGTAGTAATTGTATGATTGTGATCGTATGATTGTGATTGTATGATACTGATTGAATGATTGTGAGCGTATGATTGTGATTGTATGATTGTGATTGTATGATTGTGATTGTTTGATTGTGATTGTATGATTGTGATTGTATGATTGTGATTGTATGATTGTGATTGTATGATTGTTATAGTATGATTGTGATTGTATGATTGTGCCTGTATGATTGTGATGGTATGATTGTGATTGTACGAGTGCGATTGTATGATTGCAATTTTATGAGTGCGATTATATGATTATGATAGTATAATTGCGATTGTATGATTGTGATTGTATGATTGTGATTGTATGCTTGCGATTGTCAGATTGTGATTGTATGATTGTTTTTGTATGATTGTGATTGTATAGTAGTAATTGTATGATTGTGATCGTATGATTGTGATTGTATGATTGTGATTGAATGATTGTGAGTGTATGATTGCGATTGTATGATTGCGATTGTATGATTGGGATTGTATGATTGCGATGTATGATTGTGTTTAGGAGATTGTAATTGTATGATTGCGACTTTATGATTGTGATTGTATGATTGTGATCGTACGATTGTGATCGTATGATTGTGATCGTATGATTGTGATTCTATGATTGTGATTCTATGATTGTGATTCTATGATTGTGATTGTATGATTGTGATTGTATGCTGGCGACTGTATTATTGTGATTGTATGATTGTGATTGTGTGATTGTGATTGTATGATTGTGATCGTATGATTGTGATTCTATGATTGTGATTGTATGATTGTGATTGTATGCTGGCGACTGTATTATTGTGATTGTATGATTGTGACTGTATGATTGTGATTGTATGATTGTGATTGTATGAATGTGATTGTATGATTGTGACTGTATTATTGTGATTGTATGATTGTAATTGCATGGTTGTGATTGTATCATTGTGATTGTATGATTGTGATTGTATGATTGTGATTGTATGATTGTGATTGTATGATTGCGATTGTATGATTGTGATTGTATGATTTTTTTTGTATGATTGTGATTCTATAGTAGTAATTGTATGATTGTGATCGTATGATTGTGATTGTATGATTGTGATTGAATGATTGTGAGTGTATGATTGTGATTGTATGATTGTGATTGTATGATTGTGATTGTACGATTGTGATTGTAAGATTGCGAGTGTATGATTGTCATGGTATGATTGTGATTGTATGATTGCGATTGTATGATTGCAATTTTATGAGTGTGATTGATATGATTATGATTGTATGATTGTGATTGTATGATTGTGATTGCATGATTGTGATTGTATGATTGTGATCGTTTGATTGTGGTTGTATAATTATGGTTCTATTATTGCGATTGTATGATTGCGATTGTATGATTGTGATTGTATGATTGCGATCGTATGATTGTGATTGTTTGATTGCAATTGCATGATTGTGATTGTATTATTGTGATTGTATGATTTTGATTGAATGATTGTTATAGTATGATTGTTATTGTATAGTAGTAATTGTATGATTGTGATCGTATGATTGTGATTGTATGATAGAAATTGTATGATTGTGATCGTATGATTGTGATTCTATGATTGTGATCGTTTGATTGTGGTTGTATAATTATGGTTCTATTATTGTGATTGTATTATTGATCTTGTATGATTATGATCGTATGATTGTAATTGCATGATTGTGATTGTATGATTGTGATTGTGTGATTGTGATCGTATGGTTGTGATTGTTCGATTGCGATTGTACGATTGTGATTGTATTATTGTGATTGTATGATTGTTTTTGTATGATTATGATTGTATGATTGTGATTGTATGATTGTGCCTGTATGATTGTGATGGTATGATTGTGATTGTATGATTGTGATTGTATGATTGTGATTGTATGATTGTGACTGTATGATTGTGATTGTATGATTGTGATTGTATGATTGTGATTGTATGATTGTATTTGGTAGATTGTAATTGTATGATTGCCATTATATGATTGCGATTGTATGATTGTGATTGCATGATTGTGATTGTATGATTGTGATTGTATGATTGTGATTGTGTGATTGTGATTGTATGATTGTGATTGTATGATTGTGATTGTATGATTGTGATTGTATGATTGCGATTGTATGATTGTGATTGTATGATTTTTTTTGTATGATTGTGATTCTATAGTAGTAATTGTATGATTGTGATCGTATGATTGTGATTGTATGATACTGATTGAATGATTGTGAGTGTATGATTGTGATTGTATGATTGTATTTGGGTGATTGTAATTGTATGATTGCGATTTTATGATTGTGATTGTATGATTGTGATTCTATGATTGTGATTGTATGATTGCGATTGTATCATTGTGATTGAATGATTGTGAGTGTATGATTGTGATTGTATGATTGTGATTGTATGATTGTTATTGTATGATTGTGATTGCATGATTGTGATTGTATGATTGTGATTGTATTATTGTGACTGTATGATTGTGATTGTATGATTGTGATTGTATGATTGTGGTTGTATGATTGCGATCGTATGATTGTGATCGTATGATTGTGATTCTATGATTGTGATCGTTTGATTGTGGTTGTATAATTATGGTTCTATTATCGTGATTGTATTATTGTTCTTGTATGATTATGATCGTATGATTGTAATTGCATGATTGTGATTGTATGATTGTGATTGTGTGATTGTGATCGTATGGCAGTGATTGTTCGATTGCGATTGTACGATTGTAATTGTATTATTGTGATTGTGTGATTGTGATTGCATGATTATGATTGTATGATTGTGATTGTATGATTTTGATTGCGTGATTGTTATAGTATGATTGTGATTGCATGATTCTGATTGTATGATTGTTTTTATGTGATTGTAATTGTATGATTGCGATTGTATGATTGTGATTGTATGTTTGTGATCGTATGATTGTGATTGTATGATTGCGATCGTATGATTAGGATCGTATGATTGTGATCGTATGATTGTGATTGTATGATAGAAATTGTATGATTGTGACCGTATGATTGTGATTCTATGATTGTGATCGTTTGATTGTGGTTGTATAATTATGGTTCTATTATTGTGATTGTATAATTGTTCTTGTATGATTATGATCGTATGATTCTAATTGCATGATTGTGATTATATGATTGTGATTGTGTGATTGTGATCGTATGGTTGTCATAGTTAGATTGCGATTGTACGTTTGTGATTGTATTATTGTGATTGTATGATTGTGATTGTATGATTGTGATTGTATGATTGTGATTGTATGATTGCGATTGTATGATTGTGATTGTATAATTTTTTTTGTATGATTGTGATTCTATAGTAGTAATTGTATGATTGTGATCGCATGATTGTGATTGTATGATACTGATTGAATGATTGTGAGTGTATGATTGTGATTGTATGATTGTATTTGGGTGATTGTAATTGTATGATTGCGATTTTATGATTGTGATTGTATGATTGTGATTGTATGATTGTGATTGTATGATTGTGATTGTATGATTGTGATTGTATGATTGTGACTGTATGATTGTGATTATATGATTGTGATTGCATGATTGTGATTGTATGATTGTGATTGTATGATTTTGATTGTATGATTGTTATAGTATGATTGTGATTGCATGATTGTGATTGTATGATTGTATTTATGTGATTGTAATTGTATGATTGTGATTGTATGAGTGCGACTGTGTGATTGCAATTTTATGAGTGTGATTATATGATTATGATTGTATGATTGCGATTGTATGATTGTGATTGTATGATTGTGATTGTATGCTTGCGATTGTATGATTGTGATTGTATGATTGTTTTTGTATGATTGTGATTGTATAGTAGTAATTGTATGATTGTGATCGTATGATTGTGATTGTATGAATGTGATTGTATGATTGTCATTGTATGTTTGTGATCGTACGATTGTGATTGTATGATTGCGATCGTATGATTAGGATCGTATGATTGTGATCGTATGATTGTGATTGTATGATAGAAATTGTATGATTGTGATCGTATGATTGTGATTCTATGATTGTGATCGTTTGATTGTGGTTGTATAATTATGGTTCTATTATTGTGATTGTATTATTGATCTTGTATGATTATGATCGTATGATTGTAATTGCGTGATTGTGATTGTATGATTGTGTTTGTGTGATTGTGATCGTATGGTTGTGATTGTTCGATTGCGATTGTACGATTGTGATTGTATTATTGTGTTTGTATGATTGTTTTTGTATGATTATGATTGTATGATTGTGATTGTATGATTGTGCCTGTATGATTGTGATGGTATGATTGTGATTGTACGAGTGCGATTGTATGATTGCAATTTTATGAGTGCGATTATATGATTATGATAGTATAATTGCGATTGTATGATTGTGATTGTATGATTGTGATTGTATGCTTGCGATTGTCAGATTGTGATTGTATGATTGTTTTTGTATGATTGTGATTGTATAGTAGTAATTGTATGATTGTGATCGTATGATTGTGATTGTATGATTGTGATTGAATGATTGTGAGTGTATGATTGCGATTGTATGATTGCGATTGTATGATTGGGATTGTATGATTGCGATGTATGATTGTGTTTAGGAGATTGTAATTGTATGATTGCGACTTTATGATTGTGATTGTATGATTGTGATCGTACGATTGTGATCGTATGATTGTGATCGTATGATTGTGATTCTATGATTGTGATTCTATGATTGTGATTCTATGATTGTGATTGTATGATTGTGATTGTATGCTGGCGACTGTATTATTGTGATTGTATGATTGTGATTGTGTGATTGTGATTGTATGATTGTGATCGTATGATTGTGATTCTATGATTGTGATTGTATGATTGCGATCGTATGATTAGGGTCGTATGATTGTGATCGTATAATTGTGATCGTATGAGTGCGATTGTATGATTGCAATTTTATGAGTGTGATTGTATGATTGTGATTGTATGATTGTGATTGTATGGTTGTATTTGGGAGATTGTAATTGTATGATTGCGATTTTATGATTGCGATTGTATGATGGTGACTGTATTATTGTGATTGTATGATTGTGATTGTATGATTGTGATTGTATGATTGTGATTGTATGATTGTGATTGTATGATTGTGATTGTATGATTGTGATTGTATGATTGTGATTGTATGATTGTGATTGTATGATTGTGATTGTACGATTGTGATTGTATGATTGTGATTGTATGACTGCGATTGTATGTTTGTGATTATATGATTGTTTTTGTATGATTGTGATTGAATAGTAGTAATTGTATGATTGTGATCGTATGATTGTGATTGTATGATCGTGATTGAATGATTGTGAGTGTATGATTGTGATTGTATGATTGTGATTGTATGATTGTGATTGTTTGATTGTGATTGTATGATTGTGATTGTATGATTGTGATTGTATGATTGTGATTGTATGATTGTTATAGTATGATTGAGATTGTATGATTGTGATTGTATGATTGTACTTATGTGATTGTAATTGTATGATTGCGATTGTATGATTGTGATTGTATGATTGTGATTGTATGCTTGCGATTGTATGATTGTGATTGTATGATTGTTTTTGTATGATTGTGATTGTATAGTAGTAATTGTATGTTTGTGATCGTATGATTGTGATTGTATGAATGTGATTGAATGATGGTGAGTGTATGATTGTGATTGTATGATTGCGATTGTATGATTGGGATTGTATGGTTGTGATGTATGATTGTGTTTAGGAGATTGTAATTGTATGATTGCGATTTTATGATTGTGATTGTATGATTGTAATCGTATGATTGTGACCCTATGATTGTGATCGTATGATTGTGATAGTATGATTGTGTTTCTATGGTTGTGATTCTATGATTGTGATTGTATGATTGTGATTGTATGCTGGCGACTGTATTATTGTGATTGTATGATTGTGATTGAATGATTGTGATTGTATGATTGTGATTGTATGATTGTGATTGAATGATTGTGAGTGTATGATTGTGATTGTATGATCGCGATCGTATGATTGTGATTGTTTGATTGCGATTGTATGATTGTGATTGTATGATTGTGATTGTATGATTGTGATTGTATGATTGTGATTGTTTGTTTGTGATTGTATGATTGTGATTGTATGATTGTGATTGTATGATTGTTATAGTATGATTGTGATTGTATGATTGTGCCTGTATGATTGTGATGGTATGATTGTGATTGTACGAGTGCGATTGTATGATTGCAATTTTATGAGTGCGATTATATGATTATGATAGTATAATTGCGATTGTATGATTGTGATTGTATGATTGTGATTGTATGCTTGCGATTGTCAGATTGTGATTGTATGATTGTTTTTGTATGATTGTGATTGTATAGTAGTAATTGTATGATTGTGATCGTATGATTGTGATTGTATGATTGTGATTGAATGATTGTGAGTGTATGATTGCGATTGTATGATTGCGATTGTATGATTGGGATTGTATGATTGCGATGTATGATTGTGTTTAGGAGATTGTAATTGTATGATTGCGACTTTATGATTGTGATTGTATGATTGTGATCGTACCTTTGTGATCGTATGATTGTGATCGTATGATTGTGATTCTATGATTGTGATTCTATGATTGTGATTCTATGATTGTGATTGTATGATTGTGATTGTATGCTGGCGACTGTATTATTGTGATTGTATGATTGTGATTGTGTGATTGTGATTGTATGATTGTGATCGTATGATTGTGATTCTATGATTGTGATTGTATGATTGTGATTGTATGCTGGCGACTGTATTATTGTGATTGTATGATTGTGACTGTATGATTGTGATTGTATGATTGTGATTGTATGAATGTGATTGTATGATTGTGACTGTATTATTGTGATTGTATGATTGTAATTGCATGGTTGTGATTGTATCATTGTGATTGTATGATTGTGATTGTATGATTGTGATTGTATGATTGTGATTGTATGATTGTGATTGTATGATTGCGATTGTATGATTGTGATTGTATGATTTTCTTTGTATGATTGTGATTCTATAGTAGTAATTGTATGATTGTGATCGTATGATTGTGATTGTATGGTACTGATTGAATGATTGTGAGTGTATGATTGTGATTGTATGATTGTATTTGGGTGATTGTAATTGTATGATTGCGATTTTATGATTGTGATTGTATGATTGTGATTGTATGATTGTGATTGTATGATTGCGATTGTATCATTGTGATTGAATGATTGTGAGTGTATGATTGTGATTGTATGATTGTGATTGTATGATTGTTATTGTATGATTGTGATTGCATGATTGTGATTGTATGATTGTATTTATGTGATTGTAATTGTATGATTGCGATTGTATGATTGTGATTGTATGATTGTGATCGTATGATTGTGATCGTATGATTGTGATCGTATGATTGTGATTTTATGATTGTGATTCTATGATTGTGGTTGTATGATTGTGATTGTATGCTGGCGACTGTATTATTGTGATTGTATGATTGTGATTATATGATTGTGATTGTATGATTGTGATTGTATGATTGTGATTGTATGATTGTGATTGTATGATTGTGATTGTATGATTGTGATTGTATGATTGTGATTGTATGATTGTGATTGTATGATTGTGATTGTATGATTGTGATTGTATGATTGTGATTGTATGATTGTGATTGTATGATTGTGATTGTATGATTGTGATTGTATGGTTGTATTTGGGAGATTGTAATTGTATGATTGCGATTTTATGATTGCGATTGTATGATGGTGACTGTATTATTGTGATTGTATGATTGTGATTGTATGATTGTGAATGTATGATTGTGATTGTATGATTGTGATTGTATGATTGTGATTGTATGATTGTGATTGTACGATTGTGATTGTATGATTGTGATTGTATGACTGCGATTGTATGTTTGTGATTGTATGATTGTTTTTGTATGATTGTTTTTGTATGATTGTGATTGAATAGTAGTAATTGTATGATTGTGATCGTATGATTGTGATTGTATGATCGTGATTGAATGATTGTGAATGTATGATTGTGATTGTATGATTGTGATTGTATGATTGTGATTGTTTGATTGTGATTGTATGATTGTGATTGTATGATTGTGATTGTATGATTGTGATTGTATGATTGTTATAGTATGATTGAGATTGTATGATTGTGATTGTATGATTGTACTTATGTGATTGTAATTGTATGATTGCGATTGTATGATTGTGATTGTATGATTGTGATTGTATGCTTGCGATTGTATGATTGTGATTGTATGATTGTTTTTGTATGATTGTGATTGTATAGTAGTAATTGTATGTTTGTGATCGTATGATTGTGATTGTATGAATGTGATTGAATGATGGTGAGTGTATGATTGTGATTGTGTGATTGCGATTGTATGATTGGGATTGTATGATTGTGATGTATGATTGTGCTTAGGAGATTGTAATTGTATGATTGCGATTTTATGATTGTGATTGTATGATTGTAATCGTATGATTGTGACCGTATGATTGTGATCGTATGATAGTGATAGTATGATTGTGTTTCTATGGTTGTGATTCTATGATTGTGATTGTATGATTGTGATTGTATGCTGGCGACTGTATTATTGTGATTGTGTGATTGTGATTGAATGATTGTGATTGTATGATTGTGATTGTATGATTGTGATTGAATGATTGTGAGTGTATGATTGTGATTGTATGATCGCGATCGTATGATTGTGATTGTTTGATTGCGATTGTATGATTGTGATCGTATGATTGTGATTGTATGATTGTGATTGTTTGATTGTGATTGTATGATTGTGATTGTATGATTGTGATTGTATGATTGTGATTGTATGATTGTTATAGTATGATTGTGATTGTATGATTGTGCCTGTATGATTGTGATGGTATGATTGTGATTGTATGAGTGCGATTGTATGATTGCAATTTTATGAGTGCGATTATATGATTATGATAGTATAATTGCGATTGTATGATTGTGATTGTATGATTGTGATTGTATGCTTGCGATTGTCAGATTGTGATTGTATGATTGTTTTTGTATGATTGTGATTGTATAGTAGTAATTGTATGATTGTGATCGTATGATTGTGATTGTATGATTGTGATTGAATGATTGTGAGTGTATGATTGCGATTGTATGATTGCGATTGTATGATTGGGATTGTATGATTGTGATGTATGATTGTGTTTAGGAGATTGTAATTGTATGATTGCGACTTTATGATTGTGATTGTATGATTGTGATCGTACGATTGTGATCGTATGATTGTGATCGTATGATTGTGATTCTATGATTGTGATTCTATGATTGTGATTCTATGATTGTGATTGTATGATTGTGATTGTATGCTGGCGACTGTATTATTGTGATTGTATGATTGTGATTGTGTGATTGTGATTGTATGATTGTGATCGTATGATTGTGATTCTATGATTGTGATTGTATGATTGCGATCGTATGATTAGGATCGTATGATTGTGATCGTATGAGTGCGATTGTATGATTGCAATTTTATGAGTGTGATTGTATGATTGTGATTGTATGATTGTGATTGTATGGTTGTATTTGGGAGATTGTAATTGTATGATTGCGATTTTATGATTGCGATTGTATGATGGTGACTGTATTATTGTGATTGTATGATTGTGATTGTATGATTGTTATAGTATGATTGAGATTGTATGATTGTGATTGTATGATTGTACTTATGTGATTGTAATTGTATGATTGCGATTGTATGATTGTGATTGTATGATTGTGATTGTATGCTTGCGATTGTATGATTGTGATTGTATGATTGTTTTTGTATGATTGTGATTGTATAGTAGTAATTGTATGTTTGTGATCGTATGATTGTGATTGTATGAATGTGATTGAATGATGGTGAGTGTATGATTGTGATTGTATGATTGCGATTGTATGATTGGGATTGTATGATTGTGATGTATGATTGTGTTTAGGAGATTGTAATTGTATGATTGCGACTTTATGATTGTGATTGTATGATTGTGATCGTACGATTGTGATCGTATGATTGTGATCGTATGATTGTGATTCTATGATTGTGATTCTATGATTGTGATTCTATGATTGTGATTGTTTGATTGTGATTGTATGATTGTGATTGTATGATTGTGATTGTATGATTGTGATTGTATGATTGTGATTGTATGATTGTTATAGTATGATTGTGATTGTATGATTGTGCCTGTATGATTGTGATGGTATGATTGTGATTGTACGAGTGCGATTGTATGATTGCAATTTTATGAGTGCGATTATATGATTATGATAGTATAATTGCGATTGTATGATTGTGATTGTATGATTGTGATTGTATGCTTGCGATTGTCAGATTGTGATTGTATGATTGTTTTTGTATGATTGTGATTGTATAGTAGTAATTGTATGATTGTGATCGTATGATTGTGATTGTATGATTGTGATTGAATGATTGTGAGTGTATGATTGCGATTGTATGATTGCGATTGTATGATTGGGATTGTATGATTGCGATGTATGATTGTGTTTAGGAGATTGTAATTGTATGATTGCGACTTTATGATTGTGATTGTATGATTGTGATCGTACGATTGTGATCGTATGATTGTGATCGTATGATTGTGATTCTATGATTGTGATTCTATGATTGTGATTGTTTGATTGTGATTGTGTGATTGTGATTGTATGATTGTGATTGTATGATTGTGATTGTATGATTGTGATTGTATGATTGCGATTGTATGATTGTGATTGTATGATTTTTTTTGTATGATTGTGATTCTATAGTAGTAATTGTATGATTGTGATCGTATGATTGTGATTGTATGATACTGATTGAATGATTGTGAGTGTATGATTGTGATTGTATGATTGTATTTGGGTGATTGTAATTGTATGATTGCGATTTTATGACTGTGATTGTATGATTGTGATTCTATGATTGTGATTGTATGATTGCGATTGTATCATTGTGATTGAATGATTGTGAGTGTATGATTGTGATTGTATGATTGTGATTGTATGATTGTTATTGTATGATTGTGATTGCATGATTGTGATTGTATGATTGTGATTGTATTATTGTGACTGTATGATTGTGATTGTATGATTGTGATTGTATGATTGTGGTTGTATGATTGCGATCGTATGATTGTGATCGTATGATTGTGATTCTATGATTGTGATCGTTTGATTGTGGTTGTATAATTATGGTTCTATTATCGTGATTGTATTATTGTTCTTGTATGATTATGATCGTATGATTGTAATTGCATGATTGTGATTGTATGATTGTGATTGTGTGATTGTGATCGTATGGCAGTGATTGTTCGATTGCGATTGTACGATTGTAATTGTATTATTGTGATTGTGTGATTGTGATTGCATGATTGTGATTGTATGATTGTGATTGTATGATTTTGATTGCGTGATTGTTATAGTATGATTGTGATTGCATGATTCTGATTGTATGATTGTTTTTATGTGATTGTAATTGTATGATTGCGATTGTATGATTGTGATTGTATGTTTGTGATCGTATGATTGTGATTGTATGATTGCGATCGTATGATTAGGATCGTATGATTGTGATCGTATGATTGTGATTGTATGATAGAAATTGTATGATTGTGACCGTATGATTGTGATTCTATGATTGTGATCGTTTGATTGTGGTTGTATAATTATGGTTCTATTATTGTGATTGTATAATTGTTCTTGTATGATTATGATCGTATGATTGTAATTGCATGATTGTGATTATATGATTGTGATTGTGTGATTGTGATAGTATGGTTGTCATAGTTAGATTGCGATTGTACGTTTGTGATTGTATTATTGTGATTGTATGATTGTGATTGTATGATTGTGATGGAATGATTGTGATTGTATGATTGTGATTGTATGATTGCGATTGTATGATTGTGATTGTATGATTTTTTTTGTATGATTGTGATTCTATAGTAGTAATTGTATGATTGTGATCGCATGATTGTGATTGTATGATACTGATTGAATGATTGTGAGTGTATGATTGTGATTGTATGATTGTATTTGGGTGATTGTAATTGTATGATTGCGATTTTATGATTGTGATTGTATGATTGTGATTCTATGATTGTGATTGTATGATTGTGATTGTATGATTGTGATTGTATGATTGCGATTGTATGATTGTGATTGTATGATTGTGATTATATGATTGTGATTGCATGATTGTGATTGTATGATTGTGATTGTATGATTTTGATTGTATGATTGTTATAGTATGATTGTGATTGCATGATTGTGATTGTATGATTGTATTTATGTGATTGTAATTGTATGACTGTGATTGTATGAGTGCGATTGTGTGATTGCAATTTTATGAGTGTGATTATATGACTATGATTGTATGATTGCGATTGTATGATTGTGATTGTATGATTGTGATTGTATGCTTGCGATTGTATGATTGTGATTGTATGATTGTTTTTGTATGATTGTGATTGTATAGTAGTAATTGTATGATTGTGATCGTATGATTGTGATTGTATGAATGTGATTGTATGATTGTCATTGTATGTTTGTGATCGTATGATTGTGATTGTATGATTGCGATCGTATGATTAGGATCGTATGATTGTGATCGTATGATTGTGATTGTATGATAGAAATTGTATGATTGTGATCGTATGATTGTGATTCTATGATTGTGACCGTTTGATTGTGGTTGTATAATTATGGTTTTATTATTGTGATTGTATTATTGATCTTGTATGATTATGATCGTATGATTGTAATTGCGTGATTGTGATTGTATGATTGTGTTTGTGTGATTGTGATCGTATGGTTGTGATTGTTCGATTGCGATTGTACGATTGTGATTGTATTATTGTGATTGTATGATTGTTTTTGTATGATTATGATTGTATGATTGTGATTGTATGATTGTGCCTGTATGATTGTGATGGTATGATTGTGATTGTATGATTGTGATTGTATGATTGTGATTGTATGATTGTGATTGTATGATTGTGATTGTATGATTGTGATTGTATGATTGTGATTGTATGATTGTGATTGTATGATTGTGATTGTATGATTGTGATTGTATGATTGTGATTGTATGATTGTATTTGGTAGATTGTAATTGTATGATTGCCATTTTATGATTGCGACTGTATGATTGTGATTGCATGATTGTGATTGTATGATTGTGATTGTATTATTGTGACTGTATGATTGTGATTGTATGATTGTGATTGTATGGTTGTGGTTGTATGATTGCGATCGTATGATTGTGATCGTATGATTGTGATTCTATGATTGTGATCGTTTGATTGTGGTTGTATAATAATGGTTCTATTATTGTGATTGTATTATTGTTCTTGTATGATTATGATCGTATGATTGTAATTGCATGATTGTGATTATATGATTGTGATTGTGTGATTGTGATCGTATGGTTGTGATAATTCGATTGCGATTGTACGATTGTGAATGTATTATTGTGATTGTATGATTGTTTTTGTATGATTATGATTGTATGATTGTGATTGTATGATTGTGTCTGTATGAGTGTGATGGTATGATTGTGATTGTATGATTGTGATTGTATGATTGTGATTGTATGATTGTGATTGTATGAATGTGATTGTATGATTGTCATTGTATGTTTGTGATCGTATGATTGTGATTGTATGATTGCGATCGTATGATTAGGATCGTATGATTGTGATCGTATGATTGTAATTCTATGATTGTGATCGTTTGATTGTGGTTGTATAATTATGGTTCTATTATTGTGATTGTATGATTGCGATTGTATGATTGTGATTGTATGATTGCGATCGTATGATTGTGATTGTTTGATTGCAATTGCATGATTGTGATTGTATTATTGTGATTGTATGATTTTGATTGAATGATTTTTATAGTATGATTGTGATTGTATAGTAGTAATTGTATGATTGTGATCGTATGATTGTGATTGTATGATTGCGATCGTATGATTAGGATCGTATGATTGTGATCGTATGATTGTGATTGTATGATAGAAATTGTATGATTGTGATCGTATGATTGTGATTCTATGATTGTGATCGTTTGATTGTGGTTGTATAATTGTGGTTCTATTATTGTGATTGTATTATTGATCTTGTATGATTATGATCGTATGATTGTAATTGCATGATTGTGATTGTATGATTGTGATTGTGTGATTGTGATCGTATGGTTGTGATTGTTCGATTGCGATTGTACGATTGTGATTGTATTATTGTGATTGTATGATTGTTTTTGTATGATTATGATTGTATGATTGTGATTGTATGACTGTGCCTGTATAATTGTGATGGTATGATTGTGATTGTATGATTGTGATTGTATGATTTTGATTGTTTGATTGCAGTTGCATGATTGTGATTGTATTATTGTGATTGTATGATTTTGATTGAATGATTGTTATAGTATGATTGTGATTGTATAGTAGTAATTGTATGATTGTGATCGTATGATTGTGATTGTATGATTGCGATCGTATGATTAGGATCGTATGATTGTGATCGTATGATTGTGGTTGTATGATAGAAATTGTATGATTGTGATCGTATGATTGTGATTCTATGATTGTGATCGTTTGATTGTGGTTGTATAATTATGGTTCTATTATTGTGATTGTATTATTGATCTTGTATGATTATGATCGTATGATTGTAATCGCATGATTGTGATTGTATGATTGTGATTGTGTGATTGTGATCGTATGGTTGTGATTGTGCGATTCCGATTGTACGATTGTGATTGTATTATTGTGATTGTATGATTGTTTTTGTATAATTATGATTGTATGATTGTGATTGTATGATTGTGCCTGTATGATTGTGATGGTATGATTGTGATTGTATTATTGTGATTGTATGATTGTTTTTGTATGATTATGATTGTATGATCGTGATTGTATGATTGTGCCTGTATGAGTGTGATGGTATGATTGTGATTGTATGATTGTGATTGTATGATTGTGATTGTATGAATGTGATTGTATGATTGTCATTGTATGTTTGTGATCGTATGATTGTGATTGTATGATTGCGATCGTATGATTAGGATCGTATGATTGTGATCGTATGATTGTGATTCTTTGATTGTGATCGTTTGATTGTGGTTGTATAATTATGGTTCTATTATTGTGATTGTATGATTGCGATTGTATGATTGTGATTGTATGATTGTGATTGTATGATTTTGATTGTTTGATTGCAGTTGCATGATTGTGATTGTATTATTGTGATTGTATGATTTTGATTGAATGATTGTTATAGTATGATTGTGATTGTATAGTAGTAATTGTATGATTGTGATCGTATGATTGTGATTGTATGATTGCGATCGTATGATTAGGATCGTATAATTGTGATCGTATGATTGTGATTGTATGATAGAAATTGTATGATTGTGATCGTATGATTGTGATTCTATGATTGTGATCGTTTGATTGTGTTTGTATAATTATGGTTCTATTATTGTGATTGTATTATTGATCTTGTATGATTATGATCGTATGATTGTAATCGCATGATTGTGATTGTATGATTGTGATTGTGTGATTGTGATCGTATGGTTGTGATTGTGCGATTGCGATTGTACGATTGTGATTGTATTATTGTGATTGTATGATTGTTTTTGTATAATTATGATTGTATGATTGTGATTGTATGATTGTGCCTGTATGATTGTGATGGTATGATTGTGATTGTATGATTGTGATTGTATGATTGTGATTGTATGATTGTGATTGTATGATTGTGATTGTATGATTGTGATTGTATGATTGTGATTGTATGATTGTGATTGTATGATTGTGATTGTATGATTGTATTTGGCAGATTGTAATTGTATGATTGCCATTTTATGATTGCGATTGTATGATTGTGATTGCATGATTGTGATTGTATGATTGTGATTGTATGATTGTGATTGTGTGATTGTGATTGTATGATTGTGATTGTATGATTGTGATTGTATGATTGCGATTGTATGATTGTGATTGTATGATACTGATTGAATGATTGTGAGTGTATGATTGTGATTGTATGATTGTATTTGGGTGATTGTAATTGTATGATTGCGATTTTATGATTGTGATTGTATGATTGTGATTCTATGATTGTGATTGTATGATTGCGATTGTATCATTGTGATTGAATGATTGTGAGTGTATGATTGTGATTGTATGATTGTGATTGTATGATTGTTATTGTATGATTGTGATTGCATGATTGTGATTGTATGATTGTGATCGTATGATTGTCATCGTATGATTGCGATTGTATGATTTTGATTGTATGAATGTGATTGTATGATTGTCATTGTATGTTTGTGATCGTATGATTGTGATTGTATGATTGCGATCGTATGATTAGGATCGTATGATTGTGATCGTATGATTGTGATTCTATGATTGTGATCGTTTGATTGTGGTTGTATAATTATGGTTCTATTATTGTGATTGTATGATTGCGATTGTATGATTGTGATTGTATGATTGCGATCGTATGATTGTGATTGTTTGATTGCAGTTGCATGATTGTGATTGTATTATTGTGATTGTATGATTTTGATTGAATGATTGTTATAGTATGATTGTGATTGTATAGTAGTAATTGTATGATTGTGATCGTATGATTGTGATTGTATGATTGCGATCGTATGATTAGGATCGTATGATTGTGATCGTATGATTGTGATTGTATGATAGAAATTGTATGATTGTGATCGTATGATTGTGATTCTATGATTGTGATCGTTTGATTGTGGTTGTATAATTATGGTTCTATTATTGTGATTGTATTATTGATCTTGTATGATTATGATCGTATGATTGTAATCGCATGATTGTGATTGTATGATTGTGATTGTGTGATTGTGATCGTATGGTTGTGATTGTGCGATTGCGATTGTACGATTGTGATTGTATTATTGTGATTGTATGATTGTTTTTGTATAATTATGATTGTATGATTGTGATTGTATGATTGTGCCTGTATGATTGTGATGGTATGATTGTGATTGTATGATTGTGATTGTATGATTGTGATTGTATGATTGTGATTGTATGATTGTATTTATGTGATTGTAATTGTATGATTGTGATTGTATGAGTGCGATTGTGTGATTGCAATTTTATGAGTGTGATTATATGATTATGATTGTATGATTGCGATTGTATGATTGTGATTGTATGATTGTGATTGTATGCTTGCGATTGTATGATTGTGATTGTATGATTGTTTTTGTATGATTGTGATTGTATAGTAGTAATTGTATGATTGTGATCGTATGATTGTGATTGTATGAATGTGATTGTATGATTGTCATTGTATGTTTGTGATCGTATGATTGTGATTGTATGATTGCGATCGTATGATTAGGATCGTATGATTGTGATCGTATGATTGTGATTGTATGATAGAAATTGTATGATTGTGATCGTATGATTGTGATTCTATGATTGTGATCGTTTGATTGTGGTTGTATAATTATGGTTCTATTATTGTGATTGTATTATTGATCTTGTATGATTATGATCGTATGATTGTAATTGCGTGATTGTGATTGTATGATTGTGTTTGTGTGATTGTGATCGTATGGTTGTGATTGTTCGATTGCGATTGTACGATTGTGATTGTATTATTGTGATTGTATGATTGTTTTTGTATGATTATGATTGTATGATTGTGATTGTATGATTGTGCCTGTATGATTGTGATGGTATGATTGTGATGGTATGATTGTGATTGTATGATTGTGATTGTATGAATGTGATTGTATGATTGTCATTGTATGTTTGTGATCGTATGATTGTGATTGTATGATTGCGATCGTATGATTAGGATCGTATGATTGTGATCGTATGATTGTGATTCTATGATTGTGATCGTTTGATTGTGGTTGTATAATTATGGTTCTATTATTGTGATTGTATGATTGCGATTGTATGATTGTGATTGTATGATTGCGATCGTATGATTGTGATTGTTTGATTGCAGTTGCATGATTGTGATTGTATTATTGTGATTGTATGATTTTGATTGAATGATTGTTATAGTATGATTGTGATTGTATAGTAGTAATTGTATGATTGTGATCGTATGATTGTGATTGTATGATAGAAATTGTATGATTGTGATCGTATGATTGTGATTCTATGATTGTGATCGTTTGATTGTGGTTGTATAATTATGGTTCTATTATTGTGATTGTATTATTGATCTTGTATGATTATGATCGTATGATTGTAATCGCATGATTGTGATTGTATGATTGTGATTGTGTGATTGTGATCGTATGGTTGTGATTGTGCGATTGCGATTGTACGATTGTGATTGTATTATTGTGATTGTATGATTGTTTTTGTATGATTATGATTGTATGATTGTGATTGTATGACTGTGCCTGTATAATTGTGATGGTATGATTGTGATTGTATGATTGTGATTGTACGATTTTGATTGTTTGATTGCAGTTGCATGATTGTGATTGTATTATTGTGATTGTATGATTTTGATTGAATGATTGTTATAGTATGATTGTGATTGTATAGTAGTAATTGTATGATTGTGATCGTATGATTGTGATTGTATGATTGCAATCGTATGATTAGGATCGTATGATTGTGATCGTATGATTGTGATTGTATGATAGAAATTGTATGATTGTGATCGTATGATTGTGATTCTATGATTGTGATCGTTTGATTGTGGTTGTATAATTATGGTTCTATTATTGTGATTGTACTATTGATCTTGTATGATTATGATCGTATGATTGTAATCGCATGATTGTGATTGTATGATTGTGATTGTGTGATTGTGATCGTATGGTTGTGATTGTGCGATTGCGATTGTACGATTGTGATTGTATTATTGTGATTGTATGATTGTTTTTGTATAATTATGATTGTATGATTGTGATTGTATGATTGTGCCTGTATGATTGTGATGGTATGATTGTGATTGTATGATTGTGATTGTATGATTGTGATTGTATGATTGTGATTGTATGATTGTGATTGTATGATTGTGATTGTATGATTGCGATTGTATGATTGTGATTG
Organism: Megachile rotundata; assembly: GCF_050947335.1. NCBI lineage: Eukaryota > Metazoa > Arthropoda > Insecta > Hymenoptera > Megachilidae > Megachile > Megachile rotundata. The sequence goes on along the minus strand of NW_027473375.1, from coordinate 112,636 downwards.
TATGATACTGATTGAATGATTGTGAGTGTATGATTGTGATTGTATGATTGTATTTGGGTGATTGTAATTGTATGATTGCGATTTTATGATTGTGAATGTATGATTGTGATTCTATGATTGTGATTGTATGATTGCGATTGTATCATTGTGATTGAATGATAGTGAGTGTATGATTGTGATTGTATGATTGTGATTGTATGATTGTGATTGTATGATTGTTATTGTATGATTGTGATTGCATGATTGTGATTGTATGATTGTGATCGTATGATTGTCATCGTATGATTGCGATTGTATGATTTTGATTGTATGAATGTGATTGTATGATTGTCATTGTATGTTTGTGATCGTATGATTGTGATTGTATGATTGCGATCGTATGATTAGGATCGTATGATTGTGATCGTATGATTGTGATTCTATGATTGTGATCGTTTGATTGTGGTTGTATAATTATGGTTCTATTATTGTGATTGTATTATTGATCTTGTATGATTATGATCGTATGATTGTAATTGCATGATTGTGATTATATGATTGTGATTGTGTGATTGTGATCGTATGGTTGTCATAGTTCGATTGCGATTGTACGTTTGTGATTGTATTATTGTGATTGTATGATTGTGATTGTATGATTGTGATTGTATGATTGTGATTGTATGATTGCGATTGTATGATTGTGATTGTATGATTTTTTTTGTATGATTGTGATTCTATAGTAGTAATTGTATGATTGTGATCGCATGATTGTGATTGTATGATACTGATTGAATGATTGTGAGTGTATGATTGTGATTGTATGATTGTATTTGGGTGATTGTAATTGTATGATTGCGATTTTATGATTGTGATTGTATGATTGTGATTCTATGATTGTGATTGTATGATTGTGATTGTATGATTGTGATTGTATGATTGCGATCGTATGATTAGGATCGTATGATTGTGATCGTATGATTGTGATTGTATGATAGAAATTGTATGATTGTGATCGTACGATTGTGATTCTATGATTGTGATCGTTTGATTGTGGTTGTATAATTATGGTTCTATTATTGTGATTGTATTATTGATCTTGTATGATTATGATCGTATGATTGTAATCGCATGATTGTGATTGTATGATTGTGATTGTGTGATTGTGATCGTATGGTTGTGATTGTGCGATTGCGATTGTACGATTGTGATTGTATTATTGTGATTGTATGATTGTTTTTGTATAATTATGATTGTATGATTGTGATTGTATGATTGTGCCTGTATGATTGTGATGGTATGATTGTGATTGTATGATTGTGATTGTATGATTGTGATTGTATGATTGTGATTGTATGATTGTGATTGTATGTTTGTGATCGTATGATTGTGATTGTATGACTGCGATCGTATGATTAGGATCGTATGATTGTGATCGTATGATTGTGATTGTATGATAGAAATTGTATGATTGTGATCGTATGATTGTGATTCTATGATTGTGATCGTTTGATTGTGGTTGTATAATAATGGTTCTATTATTGTGATTGTATTATTGTTCTTGTATGATTATGATCGTATGATTGTAATTGCATGATTGTGATTATATGATTGTGATTGTGTGATTGTGGTCGTATGGTTGTGATAATTCGATTGCGATTGTACGATTGTGATTGTATTATTGTGATTGTATGATTGTTTTTGTATGATTATGATTGTATGATTGTGATTGTATGATTGTGCCTGTATGAGTGTGATGGTATGATTGTGATTGTATGATTGTGATTGTATGATTGTGATTGTATGATTGTGATTGTATGATTGTGATTGTATGATTGTGATTGTATGATTGTGATTGTATGATTGTGATTGTATGATTGTATTTGGCAGATTGTAGTTGTATGATTGCCATTTTATGATTGCGATTGTATGATTGTGATTGCATGATTGTGATTGTATGATTGTGATTGTATGATTGTGATTGTGTGATTGTGATTGTATGATTGTGATTGTATGATTGTGATTGTATGATTGTGATTGTATGATTGCGATTGTATGATTGTGATTGTATGATTTTTTTTGTATGATTGTGATTCTATAGTAGTAATTGTATGATTGTGATCGTATGATTGTGATTGTATGATACTGATTGAATGATTGTGAGCGTATGATTGTGATTGTATGATTGTGATTGTATGATTGTGATTGTTTGATTGTGATTGTATGATTGTGATTGTATGATTGTGATTGTATGATTGTGATTGTATGATTGTTATAGTATGATTGTGATTGTATGATTGTGCCTGTATGATTGTGATGGTATGATTGTGATTGTACGAGTGCGATTGTATGATTGCAATTTTATGAGTGCGATTATATGATTATGATAGTATAATTGCGATTGTATGATTGTGATTGTATGATTGTGATTGTATGCTTGCGATTGTCAGATTGTGATTGTATGATTGTTTTTGTATGATTGTGATTGTATAGTAGTAATTGTATGATTGTGATCGTATGATTGTGATTGTATGATTGTGATTGAATGATTGTGAGTGTATGATTGCGATTGTATGATTGCGATTGTATGATTGGGATTGTATGATTGCGATGTATGATTGTGTTTAGGAGATTGTAATTGTATGATTGCGACTTTATGATTGTGATTGTATGATTGTGATCGTACGATTGTGATCGTATGATTGTGATCGTATGATTGTGATTCTATGATTGTGATTCTATGATTGTGATTCTATGATTGTGATTGTATGATTGTGATTGTATGCTGGCGACTGTATTATTGTGATTGTATGATTGTGATTGTGTGATTGTGATTGTATGATTGTGATCGTATGATTGTGATTCTATGATTGTGATTGTATGATTGTGATTGTATGCTGGCGACTGTATTATTGTGATTGTATGATTGTGACTGTATGATTGTGATTGTATGATTGTGATTGTATGAATGTGATTGTATGATTGTGACTGTATTATTGTGATTGTATGATTGTAATTGCATGGTTGTGATTGTATCATTGTGATTGTATGATTGTGATTGTATGATTGTGATTGTATGATTGTGATTGTATGATTGCGATTGTATGATTGTGATTGTATGATTTTTTTTGTATGATTGTGATTCTATAGTAGTAATTGTATGATTGTGATCGTATGATTGTGATTGTATGATTGTGATTGAATGATTGTGAGTGTATGATTGTGATTGTATGATTGTGATTGTATGATTGTGATTGTACGATTGTGATTGTAAGATTGCGAGTGTATGATTGTCATGGTATGATTGTGATTGTATGATTGCGATTGTATGATTGCAATTTTATGAGTGTGATTGATATGATTATGATTGTATGATTGTGATTGTATGATTGTGATTGCATGATTGTGATTGTATGATTGTGATCGTTTGATTGTGGTTGTATAATTATGGTTCTATTATTGCGATTGTATGATTGCGATTGTATGATTGTGATTGTATGATTGCGATCGTATGATTGTGATTGTTTGATTGCAATTGCATGATTGTGATTGTATTATTGTGATTGTATGATTTTGATTGAATGATTGTTATAGTATGATTGTTATTGTATAGTAGTAATTGTATGATTGTGATCGTATGATTGTGATTGTATGATAGAAATTGTATGATTGTGATCGTATGATTGTGATTCTATGATTGTGATCGTTTGATTGTGGTTGTATAATTATGGTTCTATTATTGTGATTGTATTATTGATCTTGTATGATTATGATCGTATGATTGTAATTGCATGATTGTGATTGTATGATTGTGATTGTGTGATTGTGATCGTATGGTTGTGATTGTTCGATTGCGATTGTACGATTGTGATTGTATTATTGTGATTGTATGATTGTTTTTGTATGATTATGATTGTATGATTGTGATTGTATGATTGTGCCTGTATGATTGTGATGGTATGATTGTGATTGTATGATTGTGATTGTATGATTGTGATTGTATGATTGTGACTGTATGATTGTGATTGTATGATTGTGATTGTATGATTGTGATTGTATGATTGTATTTGGTAGATTGTAATTGTATGATTGCCATTATATGATTGCGATTGTATGATTGTGATTGCATGATTGTGATTGTATGATTGTGATTGTATGATTGTGATTGTGTGATTGTGATTGTATGATTGTGATTGTATGATTGTGATTGTATGATTGTGATTGTATGATTGCGATTGTATGATTGTGATTGTATGATTTTTTTTGTATGATTGTGATTCTATAGTAGTAATTGTATGATTGTGATCGTATGATTGTGATTGTATGATACTGATTGAATGATTGTGAGTGTATGATTGTGATTGTATGATTGTATTTGGGTGATTGTAATTGTATGATTGCGATTTTATGATTGTGATTGTATGATTGTGATTCTATGATTGTGATTGTATGATTGCGATTGTATCATTGTGATTGAATGATTGTGAGTGTATGATTGTGATTGTATGATTGTGATTGTATGATTGTTATTGTATGATTGTGATTGCATGATTGTGATTGTATGATTGTGATTGTATTATTGTGACTGTATGATTGTGATTGTATGATTGTGATTGTATGATTGTGGTTGTATGATTGCGATCGTATGATTGTGATCGTATGATTGTGATTCTATGATTGTGATCGTTTGATTGTGGTTGTATAATTATGGTTCTATTATCGTGATTGTATTATTGTTCTTGTATGATTATGATCGTATGATTGTAATTGCATGATTGTGATTGTATGATTGTGATTGTGTGATTGTGATCGTATGGCAGTGATTGTTCGATTGCGATTGTACGATTGTAATTGTATTATTGTGATTGTGTGATTGTGATTGCATGATTATGATTGTATGATTGTGATTGTATGATTTTGATTGCGTGATTGTTATAGTATGATTGTGATTGCATGATTCTGATTGTATGATTGTTTTTATGTGATTGTAATTGTATGATTGCGATTGTATGATTGTGATTGTATGTTTGTGATCGTATGATTGTGATTGTATGATTGCGATCGTATGATTAGGATCGTATGATTGTGATCGTATGATTGTGATTGTATGATAGAAATTGTATGATTGTGACCGTATGATTGTGATTCTATGATTGTGATCGTTTGATTGTGGTTGTATAATTATGGTTCTATTATTGTGATTGTATAATTGTTCTTGTATGATTATGATCGTATGATTCTAATTGCATGATTGTGATTATATGATTGTGATTGTGTGATTGTGATCGTATGGTTGTCATAGTTAGATTGCGATTGTACGTTTGTGATTGTATTATTGTGATTGTATGATTGTGATTGTATGATTGTGATTGTATGATTGTGATTGTATGATTGCGATTGTATGATTGTGATTGTATAATTTTTTTTGTATGATTGTGATTCTATAGTAGTAATTGTATGATTGTGATCGCATGATTGTGATTGTATGATACTGATTGAATGATTGTGAGTGTATGATTGTGATTGTATGATTGTATTTGGGTGATTGTAATTGTATGATTGCGATTTTATGATTGTGATTGTATGATTGTGATTGTATGATTGTGATTGTATGATTGTGATTGTATGATTGTGATTGTATGATTGTGATTGTATGATTGTGATTATATGATTGTGATTGCATGATTGTGATTGTATGATTGTGATTGTATGATTTTGATTGTATGATTGTTATAGTATGATTGTGATTGCATGATTGTGATTGTATGATTGTATTTATGTGATTGTAATTGTATGATTGTGATTGTATGAGTGCGATTGTGTGATTGCAATTTTATGAGTGTGATTATATGATTATGATTGTATGATTGCGATTGTATGATTGTGATTGTATGATTGTGATTGTATGCTTGCGATTGTATGATTGTGATTGTATGATTGTTTTTGTATGATTGTGATTGTATAGTAGTAATTGTATGATTGTGATCGTATGATTGTGATTGTATGAATGTGATTGTATGATTGTCATTGTATGTTTGTGATCGTACGATTGTGATTGTATGATTGCGATCGTATGATTAGGATCGTATGATTGTGATCGTATGATTGTGATTGTATGATAGAAATTGTATGATTGTGATCGTATGATTGTGATCGTTTGATTGTGGTTGTATAATTATGGTTCTATTATTGTGATTGTATTATTGATCTTGTATGATTATGATCGTATGATTGTAATTGCGTGATTGTGATTGTATGATTGTGTTTGTGTGATTGTGATCGTATGGTTGGGATTGTTCGATTGCGATTGTACGATTGTGATTGTATTATTGTGTTTGTATGATTGTTTTTGTATGATTATGATTGTATGATTGTGATTGTATGATTGTGCCTGTATGATTGTGATGGTATGATTGTGATTGTATGATTGTGATTGTATGATTGTGATTGTATGATTGTGATTGTATGATTGTGATTGTATGATTGTGATTGTATGATTGTGATTGTATGATTGTGATTGTATGATTGTGATTGTATGATTGTATTTGGTAGATTGTAATTGTATGATTGCCATTTTATGATTGCGACTGTATGATTGTGATTGCATGATTGTGATTGTATGATTGTGATTGTATTATTGTGACTGTATGATTGTGATTGTATGATTGTGATTGTATGATTGTGGTTGTATGATTGCGATCGTATGATTGTGATCGTATGATTGTGATTCTATGATTGTGATCGTTTGATTGTGGTTGTATAATTATGGTTCTATTATTGTGATTGTATTATTGTTCTTGTATGATTATGATCGTATGATTGTAATTGCATGATTGTGATTGTATGATTGTGATTGGGTGATTGTGATCGTATAGTTGTGATTGTTCGATTGCGATTGTACGATTGTGATTGTATTATTGTGATTGTATGATTGTGATTGCATGATTGTGATTGTATGATTGTGATTGTATGATTTTGATTGTATGATTGTTATAGTATGATTGTGATTGCATGATTGTGATTGTATGATTGTATTTATGTGATTGTAATTGTATGATTGCGATTGTATGATTGTGATTGTATGATAGAAATTGTATGATTGTGATCGTATGATTGTGATTCTATGATTGTGATCGTTTGATTGTGGTTGTATAATAATGGTTCTATTATTGTGATTGTATTATTGTTCTTGTATGATTATGATCGTATGATTGTAATTGCATGATTGTGATTATATGATTGTGATTGTGTGATTGTGATCGTATGGTTGTGATAATTCGATTGCGATTGTACGATTGTGATTGTATTATTGTGATTGTATGATTGTTTTTGTATGATTATGATTGTATGATTGTGATTGTATGATTGTGCCTGTATGAGTGTGATGGTATGATTGCGATTGTATGATTGTGATTGTATGATTGTGATTGTATGAATGTGATTGTATGATTGTCATTGTATGTTTGTGATCGTATGATTGTGATTGTATGATTGCGATCGTATGATTAGGATCGTATGATTGTGATCGTATGATTGTGATTCTATGATTGTGATCGTTTGATTGTGGTTGTATAATTATGGTTCTATTATTGTGATTGTATGATTCCGATTGTATGATTGTGATTGTATGATTGCGATCGTATGATTGTGATTGTTTGATTGCAATTGCATGATTGTGATTGTATTATTGTGATTGTATGATTTTGATTGAATGATTGTTATAGTATGATTGTGATTGTATAGTAGTAATTGTATGATTGTGATCGTATGATTGTGATTGTATGATTGCGATCGTATGATTAGGATCGTATGATTGTGATCGTATGATTGTGATTGTATGATAGAAATTGTATGATTGTGATCGTATGATTGTGATTCTATGATTGTGATCGTTTGATTGTGGTTGTATAATTATGGTTCTATTATTGTGATTGTATTATTGATCTTGTATGATTATGATCGTATGATTGTAATCGCATGATTGTGATTGTATGATTGTGATTGTGTGATTGTGATCGTATGGTTGTGATTGTGCGATTGCGATTGTACGATTGTGATTATATTATTGTGATTGTATGATTGTTTTTGTATAATTATGATTGTATGATTGTGATTGTATGATTGTGCCTGTATGATTGTGATGGTATGATTGTGATTGTATGATTGTGATTGTATGATTGTGATTGTATGATTGTGATTGTATGATTGTGATTGTATGATTGTGATTGTATGATTGTGATTGTATGATTGTGATTGTATGATTGTATTTGGCAGATTGTAATTGTATGATTGCCATTTTATGATTGCGATTGTATGATTGTGATTGCATGATTGTGATTGTATGATTGTGATTGTATGATTGTGATTGTGTGATTGTGATTGTATGATTGTGATTGTATGATTGTGATTGTATGATTGCGATTGTATGATTGTGATTGTATGATACTGATTGAATGATTGTGAGTGTATGATTGTGATTGTATGATTGTATTTGGGTGATTGTAATTGTATGATTGCGATTTTATGATTGTGATTGTATGATTGTGATTCTATGATTGTGATCGTATGATTGTGATTGTATGATTGCGATCGTATGATTAGGATCGTATGATTGTGATCGTATGATTGTGATTGTATGATAGAAATTGTATGATTGTGATCGTATGATTGTGATTCTATGATTGTGATCGTTTGATTGTGGTTGTATAATTATGGTTCTATTATTGTGATTGTATTATTGATCTTGTATGATTATGATCGTATGATTGTAATCGCATGATTGTGATTGTATGATTGTGATTGTGTGATTGTGATCGTATGGTTGTGATTGTGCGATTGCGATTGTACGATTGTGATTGTATTATTGTGATTGTATGATTGTTTTTGTATAATTATGATTGCATGATTGTGATTGTATGATTGTGCCTGTATGATTGTGATGGTATGATTGTGATTGTATGATTGTGATTGTATGATTGTGATTGTATGATTGTGATTGTATGATTGTGATTGTATGATTGTATTTGGGTGATTGTAATTGTATGATTGCGTTTTTATGATTGTGATTGTATGATTGTGATTCTATGATTGTGATTGTATGATTGCGATTGTATCATTGTGATTGAATGATTGTGAGTGTATGATTGTGATTGTATGATTGTGATTGTATGATTGTTATTGTATGATTGTGATTGCATGATTGTGATTGTATGATTGTGATTGTATTATTGTGACTGTATGATTGTGATTGTATGATTGTGATTGTATGATTGTGGTTGTATGATTGCGATCGTATGATTGTGATCGTATGATTGTGATTCTATGATTGTGATCGTTTGATTGTGGTTGTATAATTATGGTTCTATTATTGTGATTGTATTATTGTTCTTGTATGATTATGATCGTATGATTGTAATTGCATGATTGTGATTATATGATTGTGATTGTGTGATTGTGATCGTATGGTTGTCATAGTTCGATTGCGATTGTACGTTTGTGATTGTATTATTGTGATTGTATGATTGTGATTGTATGATTGCGATTGTATGATTGTGATTGTATGATTTTTTTTGTATGATTGTGATTCTATAGTAGTAATTGTATGATTGTGATCGCATGATTGTGATTGTATGATACTGATTGAATGATTGTGAGTGTATGATTGTGATTGTATGATTGTATTTGGGTGATTGTAATTGTATGATTGCGATTTTATGATTGTGATTGTATGATTGTGATTCTATGATTGTGATTGTATGATTGTGATTGTATGATTGTGATTGTATGATTGTGATTGTATGATTGTGATTGTATGATTGTGATTGTATGATTGTGATTATATGATTGTGATTGCATGATTGTGATTGTATGATTGTGATTGTATGATTTTGATTGTATGATTGTTATAGTATGATTGTGATTGCATGATTGTGATTGTATGATTGTATTTATGTGATTGTAATTGTATGATTGTGATTGTATGAGTGCGATTGTGTGATTGCAATTTTATGAGTGTGATTATATGATTATGATTGTATGATTGCGATTGTATGATTGTGATTGTATGATTGTGATTGTATGCTTGCGATTGTATGATTGTGATTGTATGATTGTTTTTGTATGATTGTGATTGTATAGTAGTAATTGTATGATTGTGATCGTATGATTGTGATTGTATGAATGTGATTGTATGATTGTCATTGTATGTTTGTGATCGTATGATTGTGATTGTATGATTGCGATCGTATGATTAGGATCGTATGATTGTGATCGTATGATTGTGATTGTATGATAGAAATTGTATGATTGTGATCGTATGATTGTGATTCTATGATTGTGATCGTTTGATTGTGGTTGTATAATTATGGTTCTATTATTGTGATTGTATTATTGATCTTGTATGATTATGATCGTATGATTGTAATCGCGTGATTGTGATTGTATGATTGTGTTTGTGTGATTGTGATCGTATGGTTGTGATTGTGCGATTGCGATTGTACGATTGTGATTGTATTATTGTGATTGTATGATTGTTTTTGTATGATTGTGATTGCATGATTGTGATTGTATGATTGTGATTGTATGATTTTGATTGTATGATTGTTATAGTATGATTGTGATTGCATGATTGTGATTGTATGATTGTATTTATGTGATTGTAATTGTATGATTGCGATTGTATGATTGTGATTGTATGTTTGTGATCGTATGATTGTGATTGTATGACTGCGATCGTATGATTAGGATCGTATGATTGTGATCGTATGATTGTGATTGTATGATAGAAATTGTATGATTGTGATCGTATGATTGTGATTCTATGATTGTGATCGTTTGATTGTGGTTGTATAATAATGGTTCTATTATTGTGATTGTATTATTGTTCTTGTATGATTATGATCGTATGATTGTAATTGCATGATTGTGATTATATGATTGTGATTGTGTGATTGTGATCGTATGGTTGTGATAATTCGATTGCGATTGTACGATTGTGATTGTATTATTGTGATTGTATGATTGTTTTTGTATGATTATGATTGTATGATTGTGATTGTATGATTGTGCCTGTATGAGTGTGATGGTATGATTGTGGTTGTATGATTGTGATTGTATGATTGTGATTGTATGAATGTGATTGTATGATTGTCATTGTATGTTTGTGATCGTATGATTGTGATTGTATGATTGGGATCGTATGATTAGGATCGTATGATTGTGATCGTATGATTGTGATTCTATGATTGTGATCGTTTGATTGTGGTTGTATAATTATGGTTCTATTATTGTGATTGTATGATTGCGATTGTATGATTGTGATTGTATGATTGCGATCGTATGATTGTGATTGTTTGATTGCAGTTGCATGATTGTGATTGTATTATTGTGATTGTATGATTTTGATTGAATGATTGTTATAGTATGATTGTGATTGTATAGTAGTAATTGTATGATTGTGATCGTATGATTGTGATTGTATGATTGCGATCGTATGATTAGGATCGTATGATTGTGATCGTATGATTGTGATTGTATGATAGAAATTGTATGATTGTGATCGTATGATTGTGATTCTATGATTGTGATCGTTTGATTGTGGTTGTATAATTATGGTTCTATTATTGTGATTGTATTATTGATCTTGTATGATTATGATCGTATGATTGTAATCGCATGATTGTGATTGTATGATTGTGATTGTGTGATTGTGATCGTATGGTTGTGATTGTGCGATTGCGATTGTACGATTGTGATTGTATTATTGTGATTGTATGATTGTTTTTGTATGATTATGATTGTATGATTGTGATTGTATGACTGTGCCTGTATAATTGTGATGGTATGATTGTGATTGTATGATTGTGATTGTACGATTTTGATTGTTTGATTGCAGTTGCATGATTGTGATTGTATTATTGTGATTGTATGATTTTGATTGAATGATTGTTATAGTATGATTGTGATTGTATAGTAGTAATTGTATGATTGTGATCGTATGATTGTGATTGTATGATTGCGATCGTATGATTAGGATCGTATGATTGTGATCGTATGATTGTGATTCTATGATTGTGATCGTTTGATTGTGGTTGTATAATTATGGGTCTATTATTGTGATTGTATTATTGTTCTTGTATGATTATGATCGTATGATTGTAATTGCATGATTGTGATTGTATGATTGTGATTGTGTGATGGTGATCGTATGGTTGTGATTGTTCGATTGCGGTTGTACGATTGTGATTGTATTATTGTGATTGTATGATTGTTTTTGTATGATTATGATTGTATGATTGTGATTGTATGATTATGATTGTATGATTGTGATTGTATGATTGTGCCTGTATGATTGTGATTGTATTATTGTGATTGTATGATTGTTTTTGTATGATTATGATTGTATGATTGTGATTGTATGATTGTGCCTGTATGAGTGTGATGGTATGATTGTGATTGTATGATTGTGATTGTATGATTGTGATTGTATGAATGTGATTGTATGATTGTCATTGTATGTTTGTGATCGTATGATTGTGATTGTATGATTGGGATCGTATGATTAGGATCGTATGATTGTGATCGTATGATTGTGATTCTATGATTGTGATCGTTTGATTGTGGTTGTATAATTATGGTTCTATTATTGTGATTGTATGATTGCGATTGTATGATTGTGATTGTATGATTGCGATCGTATGATTGTGATTGTTTGATTGCAGTTGCATGATTGTGATTGTATTATTGTGATTGTATGATTTTGATTGAATGATTGTTATAGTATGATTGTGATTGTATAGTAGTAATTGTATGATTGTGATCGTATGATTGTGATTGTATGATTGCGATCGTATGATTAGGATCGTATGATTGTGATCGTATGATTGTGATTGTATGATAGAAATTGTATGATTGTGATCGTATGATTGTGATTCTATGATTGTGATCGTTTGATTGTGGTTGTATAATTATGGTTCTATTATTGTGATTGTATTATAGATCTTGTATGATTATGATCGTATGATTGTAATCGCATGATTGTGATTGTATGATTGTGATTGTGTGATTGTGATCGTATGGTTGTGATTGTGCGATTGCGATTGTACGATTGTGATTGTATTATTGTGATTGTATGATTGTTTTTGTATGATTATGATTGTATGATTGTGATTGTATGACTGTGCCTGTATAATTGTGATGGTATGATTGTGATTGTATGATTGTGATTGTATGATTTTGATTGTTTGATTGCAGTTGCATAATTGTGATTGTATTATTGTGGTTGTATGATTTTGATTGAATGATTGTTATAGTATGATTGTGATTGTATAGTAGTAATTGTATGATTGTGATCGTATGATTGTGATTGTATGATTGCGATCGTATGATTAGGATCGTATGATTGTGATCGTATGATTGTGATTGTATGATAGAAATTGTATGATTGTGATCGTATGATTGTGATTCTATGATTGTGATCGTTTGATTGTGGTTGTATAATTATGGTTCTATTATTGTGATTGTATTATTGATCTTGTATGATTATGATCGTATGATTGTAATCGCATGATTGTGATTGTATGATTGTGATTGTGTGATTGTGATCGTATGGTTGTGATTGTGCGATTGCGATTGTACGATTGTGATTGTATTATTGTGATTGTATGATTGTTTTTGTATGATTATGATTGTATGATTGTGATTGTATGATTGTGCCTGTATGATTGTGATGGTATGATTGTGATTGTATGATTGTGATTGTATGATTGTGATTGTATGATTGTGATTGTATGATTGTGATTGTATGATTGTGATTGTATGATTGTGATTGTATGATTGTGATTGTATGATTGTGATTGTATGATTGTATTCGGTAGATTGTAATTGTATGATTGCCATTTTATGATTGCGATTGTATGATTGTGATTGCATGATTGTGATTGTATGATTGTGATTGTATTATTGTGACTGTATGATTGTGATTGTATGATTGTGATTGTATGATTGTGGTTGTATGATTGCGATCGTATGATTGTGATCGTATGATTGTGATTCTATGATTGTGATCGTTTGATTGTGGTTGTATAATTATGGTTCTATTATTGTGATTGTATTATTGTTCTTGTATGATTATGATCGTATGATTGTAATTGCATGATTGTGATTGTATGATTGTGATTGTGTGATTGTGATCGTATAGTTGTGATTGTTCGATTGCGATTGTACGATTGTGATTGTATTATTGTGATTGTATGATTGTGATTGCATGATTGTGATTGTATGATTGTGATTGTATGATTTTGATTGTATGATTGTTATAGTATGATTGTGATTGCATGATTGTGATTGTATGATTGTATTTATGTGATTGTAATTGTATGATTGCGATTGTATGATTGTGATTGTATGTTTGTGATCGTATGATTGTGATTGTATGACTGCGATCGTATGATTAGGATCGTATGATTGTGATCGTATGATTGTGATTGTATGGTAGAAATTGTATGATTGTGATCGTATGATTGTGATTCTATGATTGTGATCGTTTGATTGTGGTTGTATAATAATGGTTCTATTATTGTGATTGTATTATTGTTCTTGTATGATTATGATCGTATGATTGTAATTGCATGATTGTGATTATATGATTGTGATTGTGTGATTGTGATCGTATGGTTGTGATAATTCGATTGCGATTGTACGATTGTGATTGTATTATTGTGATTGTATGATTGTTTTTGTATGATTATGATTGTATGATTGTGATTGTATGATTGTGCCTGTATGAGTGTGATGGTATGATTGTGATTGTATGATTGTGATTGTATGATTGTGATTGTATGAATGTGATTGTATGATTGTCATTGTATGTTTGTGATCGTATGATTGTGATTGTATGATTGCGATCGTATGATTAGGATCGTATGATTGTGATCGTATGATTGTGATTCTATGATTGTGATCGTTTGATTGTGGTTGTATAATTATGGTTCTATTATTGTGATTGTATGATTGCGATTGTATGATTGTGATTGTATGATAGCGATCGTATGATTGTGATTGTTTGATTGCAATTGCATTATTGTGATTGTATTATTGTGATTGTATGATTTTGATTGAATGATTGTTATAGTATGATTGTGATTGTATAGTAGTAATTGTATGATTGTGATCGTATGATTGTGATTGTATGATTGCGATCGTATGATTAGGATCGTATGAATGTGATCGTATGATTGTGATTGTATGATTGTGATTGTATTATTGTGACTGTATGATTGTGATTGTATGATTGTGATTGTATGATTGTGGTTGTATGATTGCGATCGTATGATTGTGATCGTATGATTGTGATTCTATGATTGTGATCGTTTGATTGTGGTTGTATAATTATGGGTCTATTATTGTGATTGTATTATTGTTCTTGTATGATTATGATCGTATGATTGTAATTGCATGATTGTGATTGTATGATTGTGATTGTGTGATGGTGATCGTATGGTTGTGATTGTTCGATTGCGATTGTACGATTGTGATTGTATTATTGTGATTGTATGATTGTTTTTGTATGATTATGATTGTATGATTGTGATTGTATGATTATGATTGTATGATTGTGATTGTATGATTGTGCCTGTATGATTGTGATGGTATGATTGTGATTGTATGATTGTGATTGTATGATTGTGATTGTATGATTGTATTTGGTAGATTGTAATTGTATGATTGCCATTTTATGATTGCGATTGTATGATTGTGATTGCATGATTGTGATTGTATGATTGTGATTGTATTATTGTGACTGTATGATTGTGATTGTATGATTGTGATTGTATGATTGTGGTTGTATGATTGCGATCGTATGATTGTGATCGTATGATTGTGATTCTATGATTGTGATCGTTTGATTGTGGTTGTATAATTATGGGTCTATTATTGTGATTGTATTATTGTTCTTGTATGATTATGATCGTATGATTGTAATTGCATGATTGTGATTGTATGATTGTGATTGTGTGATGGTGATCGTATGGTTGTGATTGTTCGATTGCGATTGTACGATTGTGATTGTATTATTGTGATTGTATGATTGTTTTTGTATGATTATGATTGTATGATTGTGATTGTATGATTATGATTGTATGATTGTGATTGTATGATTGTGCCTGTATGATTGTGATTGTATGATTGTGATTGTATGATTGTGATTGTATGATTGTGATTGTATGATTGTATTTGGTAGATTGTAATTGTATGATTGCCATTTTATGATTGCGATTGTATGATTGTGATTGCATGATTGTGATTGTATGATTGTGATTGTATTATTGTGACTGTATGATTGTGATTGTATGATTGTGATTGTATGATTGTGGTTGTACGATTGCGATCGTATGATTGTGATCGTATGATTGTGATTCTATGATTGTGATCGTTTGATTGTGGTTGTATAATTATGGTTCTATTATTGTGATTATATTATTGTTCTTGTATGATTATGATCGTATGATTGTAATTGCATGATTGCGATTGTATGATTGTGATTGTGTGATTGTGATCGTATAGTTGTGATTGTTCGATTGCGATTGTACGATTGTGATTGTATTATTGTGATTGTATGATTGTGATTGCATGATTGTGATTGTATGATTGTGATTGCATGATTGTGATTGTATGATTGTGATTGTATGATTTTGATTGTATGATTGTTATAGTATGATTGTGATTGTATGATTGTACTTATGTGATTGTAATTGTATGATTGCGATTGTATGATTGTGATTGTATGTTTGTGATCGTATGATTGTGATTGTATGACTGCGATCGTATGATTAGGATCGTATGATTGTGATCGTATGATTGTGATTGTATGATAGAAATTGTATGATTGTGATCGTATGATTGTGATTCTATGATTGTGATCGTTTGATTGTGGTTGTATAATAATGGTTCTATTATTGTGATTGTATTATTGTTCTTGTATGATTATGATCGTATGATTGTAATTGCATGATTGTGATTATATGATTGTGATTGTGTGATTGTGATCGTATGGTTGTGATAGTTCGATTGCGATTGTACGATTGTGATTGTATTATTGAGATTGTATGATTGTTTTTGTATGATTATGATTGTGTGATTGTGATTGTATGATTGTGCCTGTATGATTGTGATGGTATTATTGTGATTGTATGATTATGATTGTGTGATTGTGATTGTATGATTGTGCCTGTATGATTGTGATCGTATGATTGTGATCGTATGATTATGATTGTGTGATTGTGATTGTATGATTGTGCCTGTATGATTGTGATTGTATGATTGTGATCGTATGATTGTGATCGTATGATTGTGATCGTATGATTGTGATCGTATGATTGTGATTCTATGATTGTGATTCTATGATTGTGATTGTATGATTGTGATTGTATGCTGGCGACTGTATTATTGTGATTGTATGATTGTGATTGTGTGATTGTGATTGTATGATTGTGATCGTATGATTGTGATTCTATGATTGTGATTGTATGATTGTGATCGTATGATTGTGATTCTATGATTGTGATTGTATGATTGTGATTGTATGATTGTGATTGTATGATTGTGATTGTATGATTGTGATTGTATGATTGTGATTGTATGATTGTGATTGTTTGATTGTGATTGTATGATTGTGATTGTATGATTGTGATTGTATGATTGTGATTGTATGATTGTGATTGTATGATTGTTATAGTATGATTGAGATTGTATGATTGTGATTGTATGATTGTACTTATGTGATTGTAATTGTATGATTGCGATTGTATGATTGTGATTGTATGATTGTGATTGTATGCTTGCGATTGTATGATTGTGATTGTATGATTGTGATTGTATGATTGTGATTGTATGATTGAGATTGTATGATTGTGATTGTATGATTGTACTTATGTGATTGTAATTGTATGATTGCGATTGTATGATTGTGATTGTATGATTGTGATTGTATGCTTGCGATTGTATGATTGTGCCTGTATGATTGTGATCGTATGATTGTGATCGTATGATTATGATTGTGTGATTGTGATTGTATGATTGTGCCTGTATGATTGTGATTGTATGATTGTGATCGTATGATTGTGATCGTATGATTGTGATCGTATGATTGTGATCGTATGATTGTGATTCTATGATTGTGATTCTATGATTGTGATTGTATGATTGTGATTGTATGCTGGCGACTGTATTATTGTGATTGTATGATTGTGACTGTATTATTGTGATTGTATGATTGTAATTGCATGGTTGTGATTGTATCATTGTGATTGTATGATTGTGATTGTATGATTGCGATAGTATGATTGTGATTGTATGATAGTGATTGTATGATTGTGATTGTATGATTGCGATTGTATGATTGTGATTGTATGATTGTGATTGTATGCTTGCGATTGTATGATTGTGATTGTATGATTGTTTTTGTATGATTGTGATTGTATAGTAATAATTGTATGTTTGTGATCGTATGATTGTGATTGTATGATTGTGATTGAATGATGGTGAGTGTATGATTGTGATTGTATGATTGCGATTGTATGATTGGGATTGTATGATTGTGATGTATGATTGTGTTTAGGAGATCGTAATTGAATGATTGCGATTTTATGATTGTGATTGTATGATTGTAATCGTATGATTGTGACCGTATGATTGTGATCGTATGATTGTGATAGTATGATTGTGTTTCTATGGTTGTGATTCTATGATTGTGATTGTATGATTGTGATTGTATGCTGGCGGCTGTATTATTGTGATTGTATGATTGTGATTGAATGATTGTGATTGTATGATTGTGATTGTATGATTGTGATTGAATGATTGTGAGTGTATGATTGTGATTGTATGATCGCGATCGTATGATTGTGATTGTTTGATTGCGATTGTATGATTGTGATTGTATGATTGTGATTGTATGATTGTGATTGTATGATTGTGATTGTTTGATTGTGATTGTATGTTTGTGATTGTATGATTGTGATTGTATGATTGTGATTGTATGATTGGTATAGTATGATTGTGATTGTATGATTGTGGCTGTATGATTGTGATGGTACGATTGTGATTGTATGAGTGCGATTGTATGATTGCAATTTTATGAGTGCGATTATATGATTATGATTGTATAATTGCGATTGTATGATTGTGATTGTATGATTGTGATTGTATGCTTGCGATTGTCAGATTGTGATTGTATGATTGTTTTTGTATGATTGTGATTGTATAGTAGTAATTGTATGATTGTGATCGTATGATTGTGATTGTATGATTGTGATTGAATGATTGTGAGTGTATGATTGCGATTGTATGATTGCGATTGTATGATTGGGATTGTATGATTGTGATGTATGATTGTGTTTAGGAGATTGTAATTGTATGATTGCGACTTTATGGTTGTGATTGTATGATTGTGATCGTACGATTGTGATCGTATGATTGTGATCGTATGATTGTGATTCTATGATTGTGATTCTATGATTGTGATTGTATGATTGTGATTGTATGCTGGCGACTGTATTATTGTGATTGTATGATTGTGATTGTGTGATTGTGATTGTATGATTGTGATCGTATGATTGTGATTCTATGATTGTGATTGTATGATTGTGATTGTATGCTGGCGACTGTATTATTGTGATTGTATGATTGTGACTGTATGATTGTGATTGTATGATTGTGATTGTATGAATGTGATTGTATGATTGTGACTGTATTATTGTGATTGTATGATTGTAATTGCATGGTTGTGATTGTATCATTGTGATTGTATGATTGTGATTGTATGATTGCGATAGTATGATTGTGATTGTATGATAGTGATTGTATGATTGTGATTGTATGATTGTGATTGTATGACTGTGATTGTATGATGGTGATTGTGTGATTGCGATCGTATGGTTGTGATTGTTCGATTGCGATTGTACGATTGTGATTGTATTATTGTGATTGTATGATTGTTTTTGTATGATTGTGATTGTATGATTGTGATTGTATGATTGTGATTGTATGATTGTGATTGTATGATTGTGATGGTATGATTGTGATTGTATGATTGTGATCGTATGATTGCGATTGTATGATTGCAATTTTATGAGTGCGATTATATGATTACGATTGTATGATTGTGATGGTATGATTGTGATTGTATGATTGTGATTGTATGATTGTGATTGTATGATTGTGATTGTATGATTGTGATTGTATGATTGTGATTGTATGATTGTGATTGTATGATTGTGATTGTATGATTGTGATTCTATGATTGTATTTGGGAGATTGTAATTGTATGATTGCGATTTTATGATTGTGATTGTGTGATTGCGATCGTATGATTGTGATTGTATGATTGTGATTCTATGATTGTGATTCTATGATTGTGATCGTATGATTGTGATTGTATGATTGTTATAGTATGATTGTGATTGTATGATTGTGATTGTATGATTGTATTTATGAGATTGTAATTGTATGATTGCGATTGTATGATTGTGATCGTATGGTTGTGATTGTATGCTTGCGATTGTATGATTGTTTTTGTATGATTGTGATTGTATGATTGTGATTGTATGATTGTGATTGAATGATTGTGATTGTATGATTGTGATTGTATGATTGTGATTGAATGATTGTGAGTGTATGATTGTGATTGTATGATCGCGATCGTATGATTGTGATTGTTTGATTGCGATTGTATGATTGTGATTGTATGATTGTGATTGTATGATTGTGATTGTATGATTGTGATTGTTTGATTGTGATTGTATGATTGTGATTGTATGATTGTGATTGTATGATTGTGATTGTATGATTGGTATAGTATGATTGTGATTGTATGATTGTGCCTGTATGATTGTGATGGTACGATTGTGATTGTATGAGTGCGATTGTATGATTGCAATTTTATGAGTGCGATTATATGATTATGATTGTATAATTGCGATTGTATGATTGTGATTGTATGATTGTGATTGTATGCTTGCGATTGTCAGATTGTGATTGTATGATTGTTTTTGTATGATTGTGATTGTATAGTAGTAATTGTATGATTGTGATCGTATGATTGTGATTGTATGATTGTGATTGAATGATTGTGAGTGTATGATTGCGATTGTATGATTGCGATTGTATGATTGGGATTGTATGATTGTGATGTATGATTGTGTTTAGGAGATTGTAATTGTATGATTGCGACTTTATGATTGTGATTGTATGATTGTGATCGTACGATTGTGATCGTATGATTGTGATCGTATGATTGTGATTCTATGATTGTGATCGTTTGATTGTGGTTGTATAATTATGGGTCTATTATTGTGATTGTATTATTGTTCTTGTATGATTATGATCGTATGATTGTAATTGCATGATTGTGATTGTATGATTGTGATTGTGTGATGGTGATCGTATGGTTGTGATTGTTCGATTGCGATTGTACGATTGTGATTGTATTATTGTGATTGTATGATTGTTTTTGTATGATTATGATTGTATGATTGTGATTGTATGATTATGATTGTATGATTGTGATTGTATGATTGTGCCTGTATGATTGTGATCGTATGATTGTGATCGTATGATTATGATTGTGTGATTGTGATTGTATGATTGTGCCTGTATGATTGTGATTGTATGATTGTGATCGTATGATTGTGATCGTATGATTGTGATCGTATGATTGTGATCGTATGATTGTGATTCTATGATTGTGATTCTATGATTGTGATTGTATGATTGTGATTGTATGCTGGCGACTGTATTATTGTGATTGTATGATTGTGATTGTGTGATTGTGATTGTATGATTGTGATCGTATGATTGTGATTCTATGATTGTGATTGTATGATTGTGATCGTATGATTGTGATTCTATGATTGTGATTGTATGATTGTGATTGTATGATTGTGATTGTATGATTGTGATTGTATGATTGTGATTGTATGATTGTGATTGTTTGATTGTGATTGTATGATTGTGATTGTATGCTTGTGATTGTATGATTGTGATTGTATGATTGTTATAGTATGATTGAGATTGTATGATTGTGATTGTATGATTGTACTTATGTGATTGTAATTGTATGATTGCGATTGTATGATTGTGATTGTATGATTGTGATTGTATGCTTGCGATTGTATGATTGTGATTGTATGATTGTGATTATATGATTGTGATTGTATGATTGAGATTGTATGATTGTGATTGTATGATTGTACTTATGTGATTGTAATTGTATGATTGCGATTGTATGATTGTGATTGTATGGTTGTGATTGTATGCTTGCGATTGTATGATTGTGATTGTATGATTGTTTTTGTATGATTGTGATTGTACAGTAATAATTGTATGTTTGTGATCGTATGATTGTGATTGTATGATTGTGATTGAATGATGGTGAGTGTATGATTGTGATTGTATGATTGCGATTGTATGATTGGGATTGTATGATTGTGATGTATGATTGTGTTTAGGAGATCGTAATTGAATGATTGCGATTTTATGATTGTGATTGTATGATTGTAATCGTATGATTGTGACCGTATGATTGTGATCGTATGATTGTGATAGTATGATTGTGTTTCTATGGTTGTGATTCTATGATTGTGATTGTATGATTGTGATTGTATGCTGGCGGCTGTATTATTGTGATTGTATGATTGTGATTGAATGATTGTGATTGTATGATTGTGATTGTATGATTGTGATTGAATGATTGTGGGTGTATGATTGTGATTGTATGATCGCGATCGTATGATTGTGATTGTTTGATTGCGATTGTATGATTGTGATTGTATGATTGTGATTGTATGATTGTGATTGTATGATTGTGATTGTATGATTGTGATTGTTTGATTGTGATTGTATGTTTGTGATTGTATGATTGTGATTGTATGATTGTGATTGTATGATTGGTATAGTATGATTGTGATTGTATGATTGTGGCTGTATGATTGTGATGGTACGATTGTGATTGTATGAGTGCGATTGTATGATTGCAATTTTATGAGTGCGATTATATGATTATGATTGTATAATTGCGATTGTATGATTGTGATTGTATGATTGTGATTGTATGCTTGCGATTGTCAGATTGTGATTGTATGATTGTTTTTGTATGATTGTGATTGTATAGTAGTAATTGTATGATTGTGATCGTATGATTGTGATTGTATGATTGTGATTGAATGATTGTGAGTGTATGATTGCGATTGTATGATTGCGATTGTATGATTGGGATTGTATGATTGTGATGTATGATTGTGTTTAGGAGATTGTAATTGTATGATTGCGACTTTATGATTGTGATTGTATGATTGTGATCGTACGATTGTGATCGTATGATTGTGATCGTATGATTGTGATTCTATGATTGTGATTCTATGATTGTGATTGTATGATTGTGATTGTATGCTGGCGACTGTATTATTGTGATTGTATGATTGTGATTGTGTGATTGTGATTGTATGATTGTGATCGTATGATTGTGATTCTATGATTGTGATTGTATGATTGTGATTGTATGCTGGCGACTGTATTATTGTGATTGTATGATTGTGACTGTATGATTGTGATTGTATGATTGTGATTGTATGAATGTGATTGTATGATTGTGACTGTATTATTGTGATTGTATGATTGTAATTGCATGGTTGTGATTGTATCATTGTGATTGTATGATTGTGATTGTATGATTGCGATAGTATGATTGTGATTGTATGATAGTGATTGTATGATTGTGATTGTATGATTGTGATTGTATGACTGTGATTGTATGATGGTGATTGTGTGATTGCGATCGTATGGTTGTGATTGTTCGATTGCGATTGTACGATTGTGATTGTATTATTGTGATTGTATGATTGTTTTTGTATGATTGTGATTGTATGATTGTGATTGTATGATTGTGATTGTATGATTGTGATTGTATGATTGTGATGGTATGATTGTGATTGTATGATTGTGATCGTATGATTGCGATTGTATGATTGCAATTTTATGAGTGCGATTATATGATTACGATTGTATGATTGTGATGGTATGATTGTGATTGTATGATTGTGATTGTATGATTGTGATTGTATGATTGTGATTGTATGATTGTGATTGTATGATTGTGATTGTATGATTGTGATTCTATGATTGTATTTGGGAGATTGTAATTGTATGATTGCGATTTTATGATTGTGATTGTGTGATTGCGATCGTATGATTGTGATTGTATGATTGTGATTCTATGATTGTGATTCTATGATTGTGATCGTATGATTGTGATTGTATGATTGTTATAGTATGATTGTGATTGTATGATTGTGATTGTATGATTGTATTTATGAGATTGTAATTGTATGATTGCGATTGTATGATTGTGATCGTATGATTGTGATTGTATGCTTGCGATTGTATGATTGTTTTTGTATGATTGTGATTGTATGATTGTGATTGTATGATTGTGATTGAATGATTGTGATTGTATGATTGTGATTGTATGATTGTGATTGAATGATTGTGAGTGTATGATTGTGATTGTATGATCGCGATCGTATGATTGTGATTGTTTGATTGCGATTGTATGATTGTGATTGTATGATTGTGATTGTATGATTGTGATTGTATGATTGTGATTGTTTGATTGTGATTGTATGATTGTGATTGTATGATTGTGATTGTATGATTGTGATTGTATGATTGGTATAGTATGATTGTGATTGTATGATTGTGCCTGTATGATTGTGATTGTATGATTGTGATTGTATGATTGTGGTTGTATGATTGCGATCGTATGATTGTGATCGTATGATTGTGATTCTATGATTGTGATCGTTTGATTGTGGTTGTATAATTATGGTTCTATTATTGTGATTGTATTATTGTTCTTGTATGATTATGATCGTATGATTGTAATTGCATGATTGTGATTATATGATTGTGATTGTGTGATTGTGATCGTATGGTTGTCATAGTTCGATTGCGATTGTACGTTTGTGATTGTATTATTGTGATTGTATGATTGTGATTGTATGATTGCGATTGTATGATTGTGATTGTATGATTTTTTTTGTATGATTGTGATTCTATAGTAGTAATTGTATGATTGTGATCGCATGATTGTGATTGTATGATACTGATTGAATGATTGTGAGTGTATGATTGTGATTGTATGATTGTATTTGGGTGATTGTAATTGTATGATTGCGATTTTATGATTGTGATTGTATGATTGTGATTCTATGATTGTGATTGTATGATTGTGATTGTATGATTGTGATTGTATGATTGTGATTGTATGATTGTGATTGTATGATTGTGATTGTATGATTGTGATTGTATGATTGTGATTATATGATTGTGATTGCATGATTGTGATTGTATGATTGTGATTGTATGATTTTGATTGTATGATTGTGATTGTATGATACTGATTGAATGATTGTGAGTGTATGATTGTGATTGTATGATTGTATTTGGGTGATTGTAATTGTATGATTGCGATTTTATGATTGTGATTGTATGATTGTGATTCTATGATTGTGATCGTATGATTGTGATTGTATGATTGCGATCGTATGATTAGGATCGTATGATTGTGATCGTATGATTGTGATTGTATGATAGAAATTGTATGATTGTGATCGTATGATTGTGATTCTATGATTGTGATCGTTTGATTGTGGTTGTATAATTATGGTTCTATTATTGTGATTGTATTATTGATCTTGTATGATTATGATCGTATGATTGTAATCGCATGATTGTGATTGTATGATTGTGATTGTGTGATTGTGATCGTATGGTTGTGATTGTGCGATTGCGATTGTACGATTGTGATTGTATTATTGTGATTGTATGATTGTTTTTGTATAATTATGATTGCATGATTGTGATTGTATGATTGTGCCTGTATGATTGTGATGGTATGATTGTGATTGTATGATTGTGATTGTATGATTGTGATTGTATGATTGTGATTGTATGATTGTGATTGTATGATTGTGATTGTATGATTGTATTTGGGTGATTGTAATTGTATGATTGCGTTTTTATGATTGTGATTGTATGATTGTGATTCTATGATTGTGATTGTATGATTGCGATTGTATCATTGTGATTGAATGATTGTGAGTGTATGATTGTGATTGTATGATTGTGATTGTATGATTGTTATTGTATGATTGTGATTGCATGATTGTGATTGTATGATTGTGATTGTATTATTGTGACTGTATGATTGTGATTGTATGATTGTGATTGTATGATTGTGGTTGTATGATTGCGATCGTATGATTGTGATCGTATGATTGTGATTCTATGATTGTGATCGTTTGATTGTGGTTGTATAATTATGGTTCTATTATTGTGATTGTATTATTGTTCTTGTATGATTATGATCGTATGATTGTAATTGCATGATTGTGATTATATGATTGTGATTGTGTGATTGTGATCGTATGGTTGTCATAGTTCGATTGCGATTGTACGTTTGTGATTGTATTATTGTGATTGTATGATTGTGATTGTATGATTGCGATTGTATGATTGTGATTGTATGATTTTTTTTGTATGATTGTGATTCTATAGTAGTAATTGTATGATTGTGATCGCATGATTGTGATTGTATGATACTGATTGAATGATTGTGAGTGTATGATTGTGATTGTATGATTGTATTTGGGTGATTGTAATTGTATGATTGCGATTTTATGATTGTGATTGTATGATTGTGATTCTATGATTGTGATTGTATGATTGTGATTGTATGATTGTGATTGTATGATTGTGATTGTATGATTGTGATTGTATGATTGTGATTGTATGATTGTGATTATATGATTGTGATTGCATGATTGTGATTGTATGATTGTGATTGTATGATTTTGATTGTATGATTGTTATAGTATGATTGTGATTGCATGATTGTGATTGTATGATTGTATTTATGTGATTGTAATTGTATGATTGTGATTGTATGAGTGCGATTGTGTGATTGCAATTTTATGAGTGTGATTATATGATTATGATTGTATGATTGCGATTGTATGATTGTGATTGTATGATTGTGATTGTATGCTTGCGATTGTATGATTGTGATTGTATGATTGTTTTTGTATGATTGTGATTGTATAGTAGTAATTGTATGATTGTGATCGTATGATTGTGATTGTATGAATGTGATTGTATGATTGTCATTGTATGTTTGTGATCGTATGATTGTGATTGTATGATTGCGATCGTATGATTAGGATCGTATGATTGTGATCGTATGATTGTGATTGTATGATAGAAATTGTATGATTGTGATCGTATGATTGTGATTCTATGATTGTGATCGTTTGATTGTGGTTGTATAATTATGGTTCTATTATTGTGATTGTATTATTGATCTTGTATGATTATGATCGTATGATTGTAATCGCGTGATTGTGATTGTATGATTGTGTTTGTGTGATTGTGATCGTATGGTTGTGATTGTGCGATTGCGATTGTACGATTGTGATTGTATTATTGTGATTGTATGATTGTTTTTGTATGATTGTGATTGCATGATTGTGATTGTATGATTGTGATTGTATGATTTTGATTGTATGATTGTTATAGTATGATTGTGATTGCATGATTGTGATTGTATGATTGTATTTATGTGATTGTAATTGTATGATTGCGATTGTATGATTGTGATTGTATGTTTGTGATCGTATGATTGTGATTGTATGACTGCGATCGTATGATTAGGATCGTATGATTGTGATCGTATGATTGTGATTGTATGATAGAAATTGTATGATTGTGATCGTATGATTGTGATTCTATGATTGTGATCGTTTGATTGTGGTTGTATAATAATGGTTCTATTATTGTGATTGTATTATTGTTCTTGTATGATTATGATCGTATGATTGTAATTGCATGATTGTGATTATATGATTGTGATTGTGTGATTGTGATCGTATGGTTGTGATAATTCGATTGCGATTGTACGATTGTGATTGTATTATTGTGATTGTATGATTGTTTTTGTATGATTATGATTGTATGATTGTGATTGTATGATTGTGCCTGTATGAGTGTGATGGTATGATTGTGATTGTATGATTGTGATTGTATGATTGTGATTGTATGAATGTGATTGTATGATTGTCATTGTATGTTTGTGATCGTATGATTGTGATTGTATGATTGGGATCGTATGATTAGGATCGTATGATTGTGATCGTATGATTGTGATTCTATGATTGTGATCGTTTGATTGTGGTTGTATAATTATGGTTCTATTATTGTGATTGTATGATTGCGATTGTATGATTGTGATTGTATGATTGCGATCGTATGATTGTGATTGTTTGATTGCAGTTGCATGATTGTGATTGTATTATTGTGATTGTATGATTTTGATTGAATGATTGTTATAGTATGATTGTGATTGTATAGTAGTAATTGTATGATTGTGATCGTATGATTGTGATTGTATGATTGCGATCGTATGATTAGGATCGTATGATTGTGATCGTATGATTGTGATTGTATGATAGAAATTGTATGATTGTGATCGTATGATTGTGATTCTATGATTGTGATCGTTTGATTGTGGTTGTATAATTATGGTTCTATTATTGTGATTGTATTATTGATCTTGTATGATTATGATCGTATGATTGTAATCGCATGATTGTGATTGTATGATTGTGATTGTGTGATTGTGATCGTATGGTTGTGATTGTGCGATTGCGATTGTACGATTGTGATTGTATTATTGTGATTGTATGATTGTTTTTGTATGATTATGATTGTATGATTGTGATTGTATGATTGTGCCTGTATGATTGTGATGGTATGATTGTGATTGTATGATTGTGATTGTATGATTGTGATTGTATGATTGTGATTGTATGATTGTGATTGTATGATTGTGATTGTATGATTGTGATTGTATGATTGTGATTGTATGATTGTGATTGTATGATTGTATTCGGTAGATTGTAATTGTATGATTGCCATTTTATGATTGCGATTGTATGATTGTGATTGCATGATTGTGATTGTATGATTGTGATTGTATTATTGTGACTGTATGATTGTGATTGTATGATTGTGATTGTATGATTGTGGTTGTATGATTGCGATCGTATGATTGTGATCGTATGATTGTGATTCTATGATTGTGATCGTTTGATTGTGGTTGTATAATTATGGTTCTATTATTGTGATTGTATTATTGTTCTTGTATGATTATGATCGTATGATTGTAATTGCATGATTGTGATTGTATGATTGTGATTGTGTGATTGTGATCGTATAGTTGTGATTGTTCGATTGCGATTGTACGATTGTGATTGTATTATTGTGATTGTATGATTGTGATTGCATGATTGTGATTGTATGATTGTGATTGTATGATTTTGATTGTATGATTGTTATAGTATGATTGTGATTGCATGATTGTGATTGTATGATTGTATTTATGTGATTGTAATTGTATGATTGCGATTGTATGATTGTGATTGTATGTTTGTGATCGTATGATTGTGATTGTATGACTGCGATCGTATGATTAGGATCGTATGATTGTGATCGTATGATTGTGATTGTATGGTAGAAATTGTATGATTGTGATCGTATGATTGTGATTCTATGATTGTGATCGTTTGATTGTGGTTGTATAATAATGGTTCTATTATTGTGATTGTATTATTGTTCTTGTATGATTATGATCGTATGATTGTAATTGCATGATTGTGATTATATGATTGTGATTGTGTGATTGTGATCGTATGGTTGTGATAATTCGATTGCGATTGTACGATTGTGATTGTATTATTGTGATTGTATGATTGTTTTTGTATGATTATGATTGTATGATTGTGATTGTATGATTGTGCCTGTATGAGTGTGATGGTATGATTGTGATTGTATGATTGTGATTGTATGATTGTGATTGTATGAATGTGATTGTATGATTGTCATTGTATGTTTGTGATCGTATGATTGTGATTGTATGATTGCGATCGTATGATTAGGATCGTATGATTGTGATCGTATGATTGTGATTCTATGATTGTGATCGTTTGATTGTGGTTGTATAATTATGGTTCTATTATTGTGATTGTATGATTGCGATTGTATGATTGTGATTGTATGATAGCGATCGTATGATTGTGATTGTTTGATTGCAATTGCATTATTGTGATTGTATTATTGTGATTGTATGATTTTGATTGAATGATTGTTATAGTATGATTGTGATTGTATAGTAGTAATTGTATGATTGTGATCGTATGATTGTGATTGTATGATTGCGATCGTATGATTAGGATCGTATGAATGTGATCGTATGATTGTGATTGTATGATTGTGATTGTATTATTGTGACTGTATGATTGTGATTGTATGATTGTGATTGTATGATTGTGGTTGTATGATTGCGATCGTATGATTGTGATCGTATGATTGTGATTCTATGATTGTGATCGTTTGATTGTGGTTGTATAATTATGGGTCTATTATTGTGATTGTATTATTGTTCTTGTATGATTATGATCGTATGATTGTAATTGCATGATTGTGATTGTATGATTGTGATTGTGTGATGGTGATCGTATGGTTGTGATTGTTCGATTGCGATTGTACGATTGTGATTGTATTATTGTGATTGTATGATTGTTTTTGTATGATTATGATTGTATGATTGTGATTGTATGATTATGATTGTATGATTGTGATTGTATGATTGTGCCTGTATGATTGTGATGGTATGATTGTGATTGTATGATTGTGATTGTATGATTGTGATTGTATGATTGTATTTGGTAGATTGTAATTGTATGATTGCCATTTTATGATTGCGATTGTATGATTGTGATTGCATGATTGTGATTGTATGATTGTGATTGTATTATTGTGACTGTATGATTGTGATTGTATGATTGTGATTGTATGATTGTGGTTGTATGATTGCGATCGTATGATTGTGATCGTATGATTGTGATTCTATGATTGTGATCGTTTGATTGTGGTTGTATAATTATGGGTCTATTATTGTGATTGTATTATTGTTCTTGTATGATTATGATCGTATGATTGTAATTGCATGATTGTGATTGTATGATTGTGATTGTGTGATGGTGATCGTATGGTTGTGATTGTTCGATTGCGATTGTACGATTGTGATGGTATGATTGTGATTGTATGATTGTGGTTGTATGATTGCGATCGTATGATTGTGACCGTATGATTGTGATCGTATGATTGTGATAGTATGATTGTGTTTCTATGGTTGTGATTCTATGATTGTGATTGTATGATTGTGATTGTATGCTGGCGGCTGTATTATTGTGATTGTATGATTGTGATTGAATGATTGTGATTGTATGATTGTGATTGTATGATTGTGATTGAATGATTGTGAGTGTATGATTGTGATTGTATGATCGCGATCGTATGATTGTGATTGTTTGATTGCGATTGTATGATTGTGATTGTATGATTGTGATTGTATGATTGTGATTGTATGATTGTGATTGTTTGATTGTGATTGTATGTTTGTGATTGTATGATTGTGATTGTATGATTGTGATTGTATGATTGGTATAGTATGATTGTGATTGTATGATTGTGGCTGTATGATTGTGATGGTACGATTGTGATTGTATGAGTGCGATTGTATGATTGCAATTTTATGAGTGCGATTATATGATTATGATTGTATAATTGCGATTGTATGATTGTGATTGTATGATTGTGATTGTATGCTTGCGATTGTCAGATTGTGATTGTATGATTGTTTTTGTATGATTGTGATTGTATAGTAGTAATTGTATGATTGTGATCGTATGATTGTGATTGTATGATTGTGATTGAATGATTGTGAGTGTATGATTGCGATTGTATGATTGCGATTGTATGATTGGGATTGTATGATTGTGATGTATGATTGTGTTTAGGAGATTGTAATTGTATGATTGCGACTTTATGGTTGTGATTGTATGATTGTGATCGTACGATTGTGATCGTATGATTGTGATCGTATGATTGTGATTCTATGATTGTGATTCTATGATTGTGATTGTATGATTGTGATTGTATGCTGGCGACTGTATTATTGTGATTGTATGATTGTGATTGTGTGATTGTGATTGTATGATTGTGATCGTATGATTGTGATTCTATGATTGTGATTGTATGATTGTGATTGTATGCTGGCGACTGTATTATTGTGATTGTATGATTGTGACTGTATGATTGTGATTGTATGATTGTGATTGTATGAATGTGATTGTATGATTGTGACTGTATTATTGTGATTGTATGATTGTAATTGCATGGTTGTGATTGTATCATTGTGATTGTATGATTGTGATTGTATGATTGCGATAGTATGATTGTGATTGTATGATAGTGATTGTATGATTGTGATTGTATGATTGTGATTGTATGACTGTGATTGTATGATGGTGATTGTGTGATTGCGATCGTATGGTTGTGATTGTTCGATTGCGATTGTACGATTGTGATTGTATTATTGTGATTGTATGATTGTTTTTGTATGATTGTGATTGTATGATTGTGATTGTATGATTGTGATTGTGATTGTATGATTGTGATGGTATGATTGTGATTGTATGATTGTGATCGTATGATTGCGATTGTATGATTGCAATTTTATGAGTGCGATTATATGATTACGATTGTATGATTGTGATGGTATGATTGTGATTGTATGATTGTGATTGTATGATTGTGATTGTATGATTGTGATTGTATGATTGTGATTGTATGATTGTGATTGTATGATTGTGATTGTATGATTGTGATTGTATGATTGTGATTCTATGATTGTATTTGGGAGATTGTAATTGTATGATTGCGATTTTATGATTGTGATTGTGTGATTGCGATCGTATGATTGTGATTGTATGATTGTGATTCTATGATTGTGATTCTATGATTGTGATCGTATGATTGTGATTGTATGATTGTTATAGTATGATTGTGATTGTATGATTGTGATTGTATGATTGTATTTATGAGATTGTAATTGTATGATTGCGATTGTATGATTGTGATCGTATGGTTGTGATTGTATGCTTGCGATTGTATGATTGTTTTTGTATGATTGTGATTGTATGATTGTGATTGTATGATTGTGATTGAATGATTGTGATTGTATGATTGTGATTGTATGATTGTGATTGAATGATTGTGAGTGTATGATTGTGATTGTATGATCGCGATCGTATGATTGTGATTGTTTGATTGCGATTGTATGATTGTGATTGTATGATTGTGATTGTATGATTGTGATTGTATGATTGTGATTGTTTGATTGTGATTGTATGATTGTGATTGTATGATTGTGATTGTATGATTGTGATTGTATGATTGGTATAGTATGATTGTGATTGTATGATTGTGCCTGTATGATTGTGATGGTACGATTGTGATTGTATGAGTGCGATTGTATGATTGCAATTTTATGAGTGCGATTATATGATTATGATTGTATAATTGCGATTGTATGATTGTGATTGTATGATTGTGATTGTATGCTTGCGATTGTCAGATTGTGATTGTATGATTGTTTTTGTATGATTGTGATTGTATAGTAGTAATTGTATGATTGTGATCGTATGATTGTGATTGTATGATTGTGATTGAATGATTGTGAGTGTATGATTGCGATTGTATGATTGCGATTGTATGATTGGGATTGTATGATTGTGATGTATGATTGTGTTTAGGAGATTGTAATTGTATGATTGCGACTTTATGATTGTGATTGTATGATTGTGATCGTACGATTGTGATCGTATGATTGTGATCGTATGATTGTGATTCTATGATTGTGATCGTTTGATTGTGGTTGTATAATTATGGGTCTATTATTGTGATTGTATTATTGTTCTTGTATGATTATGATCGTATGATTGTAATTGCATGATTGTGATTGTATGATTGTGATTGTGTGATGGTGATCGTATGGTTGTGATTGTTCGATTGCGATTGTACGATTGTGATTGTATTATTGTGATTGTATGATTGTTTTTGTATGATTATGATTGTATGATTGTGATTGTATGATTATGATTGTATGATTGTGATTGTATGATTGTGCCTGTATGATTGTGATCGTATGATTGTGATCGTATGATTATGATTGTGTGATTGTGATTGTATGATTGTGCCTGTATGATTGTGATTGTATGATTGTGATCGTATGATTGTGATCGTATGATTGTGATCGTATGATTGTGATCGTATGATTGTGATTCTATGATTGTGATTCTATGATTGTGATTGTATGATTGTGATTGTATGCTGGCGACTGTATTATTGTGATTGTATGATTGTGATTGTGTGATTGTGATTGTATGATTGTGATCGTATGATTGTGATTCTATGATTGTGATTGTATGATTGTGATCGTATGATTGTGATTCTATGATTGTGATTGTATGATTGTGATTGTATGATTGTGATTGTATGACTGTGATTGTATGATTGTGATTGTAT
Source organism: Megachile rotundata (assembly GCF_050947335.1). Taxonomy (NCBI): domain Eukaryota; kingdom Metazoa; phylum Arthropoda; class Insecta; order Hymenoptera; family Megachilidae; genus Megachile; species Megachile rotundata. The sequence continues at coordinate 78,124 of NW_027473375.1, read as the reverse complement.
GATTGTGATTGTTTGATTGTGATTGTATGATTGTGATTGTATGATTGTGATTGTATGATTGTGATTGTATGATTGTTATAGTATGATTGAGATTGTATGATTGTGATTGTATGATTGTACTTATGTGATTGTAATTGTATGATTGCGATTGTATGATTGTGATTGTATGATTGTGATTGTATGCTTGCGATTGTATGATTGTGATTGTATGATTGTGATTGTATGATTGTGATTGTATGATTGAGATTGTATGATTGTGATTGTATGATTGTACTTATGTGATTGTAATTGTATGATTGCGATTGTATGATTGTGATTGTATGGTTGTGATTGTATGCTTGCGATTGTATGATTGTGATTGTATGATTGTTTTTGTATGATTGTGATTGTACAGTAATAATTGTATGTTTGTGATCGTATGATTGTGATTGTATGATTGTGATTGAATGATGGTGAGTGTATGATTGTGATTGTATGATTGCGATTGTATGATTGGGATTGTATGATTGTGATGTATGATTGTGTTTAGGAGATCGTAATTGAATGATTGCGATTTTATGATTGTGATTGTATGATTGTAATCGTATGATTGTGACCGTATGATTGTGATCGTATGATTGTGATAGTATGATTGTGTTTCTATGGTTGTGATTCTATGATTGTGATTGTATGATTGTGATTGTATGCTGGCGGCTGTATTATTGTGATTGTATGATTGTGATTGAATGATTGTGATTGTATGATTGTGATTGTATGATTGTGATTGAATGATTGTGAGTGTATGATTGTGATTGTATGATCGCGATCGTATGATTGTGATTGTTTGATTGCGATTGTATGATTGTGATTGTATGATTGTGATTGTATGATTGTGATTGTATGATTGTGATTGTATGATTGTGATTGTTTGATTGTGATTGTATGTTTGTGATTGTATGATTGTGATTGTATGATTGTGATTGTATGATTGGTATAGTATGATTGTGATTGTATGATTGTGGCTGTATGATTGTGATGGTACGATTGTGATTGTATGAGTGCGATTGTATGATTGCAATTTTATGAGTGCGATTATATGATTATGATTGTATAATTGCGATTGTATGATTGTGATTGTATGATTGTGATTGTATGCTTGCGATTGTCAGATTGTGATTGTATGATTGTTTTTGTATGATTGTGATTGTATAGTAGTAATTGTATGATTGTGATCGTATGATTGTGATTGTATGATTGTGATTGAATGATTGTGAGTGTATGATTGCGATTGTATGATTGCGATTGTATGATTGGGATTGTATGATTGTGATGTATGATTGTGTTTAGGAGATTGTAATTGTATGATTGCGACTTTATGATTGTGATTGTATGATTGTGATCGTACGATTGTGATCGTATGATTGTGATCGTATGATTGTGATTCTATGATTGTGATTCTATGATTGTGATTGTATGATTGTGATTGTATGCTGGCGACTGTATTATTGTGATTGTATGATTGTGATTGTGTGATTGTGATTGTATGATTGTGATCGTATGATTGTGATTCTATGATTGTGATTGTATGATTGTGATTGTATGCTGGCGACTGTATTATTGTGATTGTATGATTGTGACTGTATGATTGTGATTGTATGATTGTGATTGTATGAATGTGATTGTATGATTGTGACTGTATTATTGTGATTGTATGATTGTAATTGCATGGTTGTGATTGTATCATTGTGATTGTATGATTGTGATTGTATGATTGCGATAGTATGATTGTGATTGTATGATAGTGATTGTATGATTGTGATTGTATGATTGTGATTGTATGACTGTGATTGTATGATGGTGATTGTGTGATTGCGATCGTATGGTTGTGATTGTTCGATTGCGATTGTACGATTGTGATTGTATTATTGTGATTGTATGATTGTTTTTGTATGATTGTGATTGTATGATTGTGATTGTATGATTGTGATTGCATGATTGTGATTGTATGATTGTGATGGTATGATTGTGATTGTATGATTGTGATCGTATGATTGCGATTGTATGATTGCAATTTTATGAGTGCGATTATATGATTACGATTGTATGATTGTGATGGTATGATTGTGATTGTATGATTGTGATTGTATGATTGTGATTGTATGATTGTGATTGTATGATTGTGATTGTATGATTGTGATTCTATGATTGTATTTGGGAGATTGTAATTGTATGATTGCGATTTTATGATTGTGATTGTGTGATTGCGATCGTATGATTGTGATTGTATGATTGTGATTCTATGATTGTGATTCTATGATTGTGATCGTATGATTGTGATTGTATGATTGTTATAGTATGATTGTGATTGTATGATTGTGATTGTATGATTGTATTTATGAGATTGTAATTGTATGATTGCGATTGTATGATTGTGATCGTATGATTGTGATTGTATGCTTGCGATTGTATGATTGTTTTTGTATGATTGTGATTGTATGATTGTGATTGTATGATTGTGATTGAATGATTGTGATTGTATGATTGTGATTGTATGATTGTGATTGAATGATTGTGAGTGTATGATTGTGATTGTATGATCGCGATCGTATGATTGTGATTGTTTGATTGCGATTGTATGATTGTGATTGTATGATTGTGATTGTATGATTGTGATTGTATGATTGTGATTGTTTGATTGTGATTGTATGATTGTGATTGTATGATTGTGATTGTATGATTGTGATTGTATGATTGGTATAGTATGATTGTGATTGTATGATTGTGCCTGTATGATTGTGATGGTACGATTGTGATTGTATGAGTGCGATTGTATGATTGCAATTTTATGAGTGCGATTATATGATTATGATTGTATAATTGCGATTGTATGATTGTGATTGTATGATTGTGATTGTATGCTTGCGATTGTCAGATTGTGATTGTATGATTGTTTTTGTATGATTGTGATTGTATAGTAGTAATTGTATGATTGTGATCGTATGATTGTGATTGTATGATTGTGATTGAATGATTGTGAGTGTATGATTGCGATTGTATGATTGCGATTGTATGATTGGGATTGTATGATTGTGATGTATGATTGTGTTTAGGAGATTGTAATTGTATGATTGCGACTTTATGATTGTGATTGTATGATTGTGATCGTACGATTGTGATCGTATGATTGTGATTCTATGATTGTGATTCTATGATTGTGATTGTATGATTGTGATTGTATGCTGGCGACTGTATTATTGTGATTGTATGATTGTGATTGTGTGATTGTGATTGTATGATTGTGATCGTATGATTGTGATTCTATGATTGTGATTGTATGATTGTGATTGTATGCTGGCGACTGTATTATTGTGATTGTATGATTGTGACTGTATGATTGTGATTGTATGATTGTGATTGTATGAATGTGATTGTATTATTGTGATTGTATGATTGTGATTGTGTGATTGTGATTGTATGATTGTGATCGTATGATTGTGATTCTATGATTGTGATTGTATGATTGTGATTGTATGATTGTGATTGTATGATTGTGATTGTATGATTGTGATTGTATGATTGTGATTGTTTGATTGTGATTGTATGATTGTGATTGTATGATTGTGATTGTATGATTGTGATTGTATGATTGTTATAGTATGATTGAGATTGTATGATTGTGATTGTATGATTGTACTTATGTGATTGTAATTGTATGATTGCGATTGTATGATTGTGATTGTATGATTGTGATTGTATGATTGAGATTGTATGATTGTGATTGTATGATTGTACTTATGTGATTGTAATTGTATGATTGCGATTGTATGATTGTGATTGTATGATTGTGATTGTATGCTTGCGATTGTATGATTGTGATTGTATGATTGTTTTTGTATGATTGTGATTGTATAGTAATAATTGTATGTTTGTGATCGTATGATTGTGATTGTATGATTGTGATTGTATGATTGTTATAGTATGATTGAGATTGTATGATTGTGATTGTATGATTGTACTTATGTGATTGTAATTGTATGATTGCGATTGTATGATTGTGATTGTATGATTGTGATTGTTTGATTGTGATTGTATGATTGTGATTGTATGATTGTGATTGTATGATTGTGATTGTATGATTGTGATTGTATGATTGTTATAGTATGATTGAGATTGTATGATTGTGATTGTATGATTGTACTTATGTGATTGTAATTGTATGATTGCGATTGTATGATTGTGATTGTATGATTGTGATTGTATGATTGAGATTGTATGATTGTGATTGTATGATTGTACTTATGTGATTGTAATTGTATGATTGTGATTGTATGATTGTGATTGTATGATTGTGATTGTATGATTGTGATGTATGATTGTGTTTAGGAGATTGTAATTGTATGATTGCGACTTTATGATTGTGATTGTATGATTGTGATCGTACGATTGTGATCGTATGATTGTGATCGTATGATTGTGATTCTATGATTGTGATTCTATGATTGTGATTGTATGATTGTGATTGTATGCTGGCGACTGTATTATTGTGATTGTATGATTGTGATTGTGTGATTGTGATTGTATGATTGTGATCGTATGATTGTGATTCTATGATTGTGATTGTATGATTGTGATTGTATGCTGGCGACTGTATTATTGTGATTGTATGATTGTGACTGTATGATTGTGATTGTATTATTGTGATTGTATGATTGTAATTGCATGGTTGTGATAGTATCATTGTGATTGTATGATTGTGATTGTATGATTGCGATAGTATGATTGTGATTGTATGATAGTGATTGTATGATTGTGATTGTATGACTGTGATTGTATGATGGTGATTGTGTGATTGCGATCGTATGGTTGTGATTGTTCGATTGCGATTGTACGATTGTGATTGTATTATTGTGATTGTATGATTGTTTTTGTATGATTGTGATTGTATGATTGTGATTGTATGATTGTGATTGTATGATTGTGATTGTATGATTGTGATGGTATGATTGTGATTGTATGATTGTGATCGTATGATTGCGATTGTATGATTGCAATTTTATGAGTGCGATTATATGATTACGATTGTATGATTGTGATGGTATGATTGTGATTGTATGATTGTGATTGTATGATTGTGATTGTATGATTGTGATTGTATGATTGTGATTGTATGATTGTGATTGTATGATTGTGATTCTATGATTGTATTTGGGAGATTGTAATTGTATGATTGCGATTTTATGATTGTGATTGTGTGATTGCGATCGTATGATTGTGATTGTATGATTGTGATTCTATGATTGTGATTCAATGATTGTGATCGTATGATTGTGATTGTATGATTGTTATAGTATGATTGTGATTGTATGATTGTGATTGTATGATTGTATTTATGAGATTGTAATTGTATGATTGCGATTGTATGATTGTGATCGTATGATTGTGATTGTATGCTTGCGATTGTATGATTGTTTTTGTATGATTGTGATTGTATGATTGTGATTGTATGATTGTGATTGAATGATTGTGATTGTATGATTGTGATTGTATGATTGTGATTGAATGATTGTGAGTGTATGATTGTGATTGTATGATCGCGATCGTATGATTGTGATTGTTTGATTGCGATTGTATGATTGTGATTGTATGATTGTGATTGTATGATTGTGATTGTATGATTGTGATTGTATGATTGTGATTGTTTGATTGTGATTGTATGATTGTGATTGTATGATTGTGATTGTATGATTGTGATTGTATGATTGGTATAGTATGATTGTGATTGTATGATTGTGCCTGTATGATTGTGATGGTACGATTGTGATTGTATGAGTGCGATTGTATGATTGCAATTTTATGAGTGCGATTATATGATTATGATTGTATAATTGCGATTGTATGATTGTGATTGTATGATTGTGATTGTATGCTTGCGATTGTCAGATTGTGATTGTATGATTGTTTTTGTATGATTGTGATTGTATAGTAGTAATTGTATGATTGTGATCGTATGATTGTGATTGTATGATTGTGATTGAATGATTGTGAGTGTATGATTGCGATTGTATGATTGCGATTGTATGATTGGGATTGTATGATTGTGATGTATGATTGTGTTTAGGAGATTGTAATTGTATGATTGCGACTTTATGATTGTGATTGTATGATTGTGATCGTACGATTGTGATCGTATGATTGTGATCGTATGATTGTGATTCTATGATTGTGATTCTATGATTGTGATTGTATGATTGTGATTGTATGCTGGCGACTGTATTATTGTGACTGTATGATTGTGATTGTGTGATTGTGATTGTATGATTGTGATCGTATGATTGTGATTCTATGATTGTGATTGTATGATTGTGATTGTATGCTGGCGACTGTATTATTGTGATTGTATGATTGTGACTGTATGATTGTGATTGTATGATTGTGATTGTATGAATGTGATTGTATTATTGTGATTGTATGATTGTGATTGTGTGATTGTGATTGTATGATTGTGACCGTATGATTGTGATTCTATGATTGTGATTGTATGATTGTGATTGTATGATTGTGATTGTATGATTGTGATTGTATGATTGTGATTGTATGATTGTGATTGTTTGATTGTGATTGTATGATTGTGATTGTATGATTGTGATTGTATGATTGTGATTGTATGATTGTTATAGTATGATTGAGATTGTATGATTGTGATTGTATGATTGTACTTATGTGATTGTAATTGTATGATTGCGATTGTATGATTGTGATTGTATGATTGTGATTGTATGCTTGCGATTGTATGATTGTGATTGTATGATTGTGATTGTATGATTGTGATTGTATGATTGAGATTGTATGATTGTGATTGTATGATTGTACTTATGTGATTGTAATTGTATGATTGCGATTGTATGATTGTGATTGTATGATTGTGATTGTATGCTTGCGATTGTATGATTGTGATTGTATGATTGTTTTTGTATGATTGTCATTGTATAGTAATAATTGTATGTTTGTGATCGTATGATTGTGATTGTATGATTGTGATTGAATGATGGTGAGTGTATGATTGTGATTGTATGATTGCGATTGTATGATTGGGATTGTATGATTGTGATGTATGATTGTGTTTAGGAGATTGTAATTGAATGATTGCGATTTTATGATTGTGATTGTATGATTGTAATCGTATGATTGTGACCGTATGATTGTGATCGTATGATTGTGATAGTATGATTGTGTTTCTATGGTTGTGATTCTATGATTGTGATTGTATGATTGTGATTGTATGCTGGCGGCTGTATTATTGTGATTGTATGATTGTGATTGAATGATTGTGATTGTATGATTGTGATTGTATGATTGTGATTGAATGATTGTGAGTGTATGATTGTGAGTGTATGATTGTGATTGTATGATCGCGATCGTATGATTGTGATTGTTTGATTGCGATTGTATGATTGTGATTGTATGATTGTGATTGTATGATTGTGATTGTATGATTGTGATTGTTTGATTGTGATTGTATGATTGTGATTGTATGATTGTGATTGTATGATTGTGATTGTATGATTGGTATAGTATGATTGTGATTGTATGATTGTGCCTGTATGATTGTGATGGTACGATTGTGATTGTATGAGTGCGATTGTATGATTGCAATTTTATGAGTGCGATTATATGATTATGATTGTATAATTGCGATTGTATGATTGTGATTGTATGATTGTGATTGTATGCTTGCGATTGTCAGATTGTGATTGTATGATTGTTTTTGTATGATTGTGATTGTATAGTAGTAATTGTATGATTGTGATCGTATGATTGTGATTGTATGATTGTGATTGAATGATTGTGAGTGTATGATTGCGATTGTATGATTGCGATTGTATGATTGGGATTGTATGATTGTGATGTATGATTGTGTTTAGGAGATTGTAATTGTATGATTGCGACTTTATGATTGTGATTGTATGATTGTGATCGTACGATTGTGATCGTATGATTGTGATCGTATGATTGTGATTCTATGATTGTGATTCTATGATTGTGATTGTATGATTGTGATTGTATGCTGGCGACTGTATTATTGTGATTGTATGATTGTGATTGTGTGATTGTGATTGTATGATTGTGATCGTATGATTGTGATTCTATGATTGTGATTGTATGATTGTGATTGTATGCTGGCGACTGTATTATTGTGATTGTATGATTGTGACTGTATGATTGTGATTGTATGATTGTGATTGTATGAATGTGATTGTATGATTGTGACTGTATTATTGTGATTGTATGATTGTAATTGCATGGTTGTGATTGTATCATTGTGATTGTATGATTGTGATTGTATGATTGCGATAGTATGATTGTGATTGTATGATAGTGATTGTATGATTGTGATTGTATGATTGTGATTGTATGACTGTGATTGTATGATGGTGATTGTGTGATTGCGATCGTATGGTTGTGATTGTTCGATTGCGATTGTACGATTGTGATTGTATTATTGTGATTGTATGATTGTTTTTGTATGATTGTGATTGTATGATTGTGATTGTATGATTGTGATTGTATGATTGTGATTGTATGATTGTGATGGTATGATTGTGATTGTATGATTGTGATCGTATGATTGCGATTGTATGATTGCAATTTTATGAGTGCGATTATATGATTACGATTGTATGATTGTGATGGTATGATTGTGATTGTATGATTGTGATTGTATGATTGTGATTGTATGATTGTGATTGTATGATTGTGATTGTATGATTGTGATTGTATGATTGTGATTCTATGATTGTGTTTGGGAGATTCTAATTGTATGATTGCGATTTTATGATTGTGATTGTGTGATTGCGATCGTATGATTGTGATTGTATGATTGTGATTCTATGATTGTGATTCTATGATTGTGATCGTATGATTGTGATTGTATGATTGTTATAGTATGATTGTGATTGTATGATTGTGATTGTATGATTGTATTTATGTGATTGTAATTGTATGATTGCGATTGTATGATTGTGATCGTATGATTGTGATTGTATGCTTGCGATTGTATGATTGTTTTTGTATGATTGTGATTGTATGATTGTGATTGTATGATTGTGATTGAATGATTGTGATTGTATGATTGTGATTGTATGATTGTGATTGAATGATTGTGAGTGTATGATTGTGATTGTATGATCGCGATCGTATGATTGTGATTGTTTGATTGCGATTGTATGATTGTGATTGTATGATTGTGATTGTATGATTGTGATTGTATGATTGTGATTGTTTGATTGTGATTGTATGATTGTGATTGTATGATTGTGATTGTATCATTGTGATTGTATGATTGTGATTGTATGATTGCGATAGTATGATTGTGATTCTATGATTGTGATCGTATGATTGTGATTGTATGATTGTTATAGTATGATTGTGATTGTATGATTGTGATTGTATGATTGTGATTGTATGATTGTATTTATGTGATTGTAATTGTATGATTGCGATTGTATGATTGTGATCGTATGATTGTGATTGTATGCTTGCGATTGTATGATTGTTTTTGTATGATTGTGATTGTATGATTGTGATTGTATGATTGTGATTGTATGATTGTGATTGTATGATTGTGATTGTATGATTGTGATTGTATGATCGCGATCGTATGATTGTGATTGTTTGATTGCGATTGTATGATTGTGATTGTATGATTGTGATTGTATGATTGTGATTGTATGATTGTGATTGAATGATTGTGAGTGTATGATTGTGATTGTATGATCGCGATCGTATGATTGTGATTGTTTGATTGCGATTGTATGATTGTGATTGTATGATTGTGATTGTATGATTGTGATTGTATGATTGTGATTGTTTGATTGTGATTGTATGTTTGTGATTGTATGATTGTGATTGTATGATTGTGATTGTATGATTGGTATAGTATGATTGTGATTGTATGATTGTGGCTGTATGATTGTGATGGTACGATTGTGATTGTATGAGTGCGATTGTATGATTGCAATTTTATGAGTGCGATTATATGATTATGATTGTATAATTGCGATTGTATGATTGTGATTGTATGATTGTGATTGTATGCTTGCGATTGTCAGATTGTGATTGTATGATTGTTTTTGTATGATTGTGATTGTATAGTAGTAATTGTATGATTGTGATCGTATGATTGTGATTGTATGATTGTGATTGAATGATTGTGAGTGTATGATTGCGATTGTATGATTGCGATTGTATGATTGGGATTGTATGATTGTGATGTATGATTGTGTTTAGGAGATTGTAATTGTATGATTGCGACTTTATGGTTGTGATTGTATGATTGTGATCGTACGATTGTGATCGTATGATTGTGATCGTATGATTGTGATTCTATGATTGTGATTCTATGATTGTGATTGTATGATTGTGATTGTATGCTGGCGACTGTATTATTGTGATTGTATGATTGTGATTGTGTGATTGTGATTGTATGATTGTGATCGTATGATTGTGATTCTATGATTGTGATTGTATGATTGTGATTGTATGCTGGCGACTGTATTATTGTGATTGTATGATTGTGACTGTATGATTGTGATTGTATGATTGTGATTGTATGAATGTGATTGTATGATTGTGACTGTATTATTGTGATTGTATGATTGTAATTGCATGGTTGTGATTGTATCATTGTGATTGTATGATTGTGATTGTATGATTGCGATAGTATGATTGTGATTGTATGATAGTGATTGTATGATTGTGATTGTATGATTGTGATTGTATGACTGTGATTGTATGATGGTGATTGTGTGATTGCGATCGTATGGTTGTGATTGTTCGATTGCGATTGTACGATTGTGATTGTATTATTGTGATTGTATGATTGTTTTTGTATGATTGTGATTGTATGATTGTGATTGTATGATTGTGATTGTATGATTGTGATTGTATGATTGTGATGGTATGATTGTGATTGTATGATTGTGATCGTATGATTGCGATTGTATGATTGCAATTTTATGAGTGCGATTATATGATTACGATTGTATGATTGTGATGGTATGATTGTGATTGTATGATTGTGATTGTATGATTGTGATTGTATGATTGTGATTGTATGATTGTGATTGTATGATTGTGATTGTATGATTGTGATTGTATGATTGTGATTGTATGATTGTGATTCTATGATTGTATTTGGGAGATTGTAATTGTATGATTGCGATTTTATGATTGTGATTGTGTGATTGCGATCGTATGATTGTGATTGTATGATTGTGATTCTATGATTGTGATTCTATGATTGTGATCGTATGATTGTGATTGTATGATTGTTATAGTATGATTGTGATTGTATGATTGTGATTGTATGATTGTATTTATGAGATTGTAATTGTATGATTGCGATTGTATGATTGTGATCGTATGGTTGTGATTGTATGCTTGCGATTGTATGATTGTTTTTGTATGATTGTGATTGTATGATTGTGATTGTATGATTGTGATTGAATGATTGTGATTGTATGATTGTGATTGTATGATTGTGATTGAATGATTGTGAGTGTATGATTGTGATTGTATGATCGCGATCGTATGATTGTGATTGTTTGATTGCGATTGTATGATTGTGATTGTATGATTGTGATTGTATGATTGTGATTGTATGATTGTGATTGTTTGATTGTGATTGTATGATTGTGATTGTATGATTGTGATTGTATGATTGTGATTGTATGATTGGTATAGTATGATTGTGATTGTATGATTGTGCCTGTATGATTGTGATGGTACGATTGTGATTGTATGAGTGCGATTGTATGATTGCAATTTTATGAGTGCGATTATATGATTATGATTGTATAATTGCGATTGTATGATTGTGATTGTATGATTGTGATTGTATGCTTGCGATTGTCAGATTGTGATTGTATGATTGTTTTTGTATGATTGTGATTGTATAGTAGTAATTGTATGATTGTGATCGTATGATTGTGATTGTATGATTGTGATTGAATGATTGTGAGTGTATGATTGCGATTGTATGATTGCGATTGTATGATTGGGATTGTATGATTGTGATGTATGATTGTGTTTAGGAGATTGTAATTGTATGATTGCGACTTTATGATTGTGATTGTATGATTGTGATCGTACGATTGTGATCGTATGATTGTGATCGTATGATTGTGATTCTATGATTGTGATCGTTTGATTGTGGTTGTATAATTATGGGTCTATTATTGTGATTGTATTATTGTTCTTGTATGATTATGATCGTATGATTGTAATTGCATGATTGTGATTGTATGATTGTGATTGTGTGATGGTGATCGTATGGTTGTGATTGTTCGATTGCGATTGTACGATTGTGATTGTATTATTGTGATTGTATGATTGTTTTTGTATGATTATGATTGTATGATTGTGATTGTATGATTATGATTGTATGATTGTGATTGTATGATTGTGCCTGTATGATTGTGATCGTATGATTGTGATCGTATGATTATGATTGTGTGATTGTGATTGTATGATTGTGCCTGTATGATTGTGATTGTATGATTGTGATCGTATGATTGTGATCGTATGATTGTGATCGTATGATTGTGATCGTATGATTGTGATTCTATGATTGTGATTCTATGATTGTGATTGTATGATTGTGATTGTATGCTGGCGACTGTATTATTGTGATTGTATGATTGTGATTGTGTGATTGTGATTGTATGATTGTGATCGTATGATTGTGATTCTATGATTGTGATTGTATGATTGTGATCGTATGATTGTGATTCTATGATTGTGATTGTATGATTGTGATTGTATGATTGTGATTGTATGATTGTGATTGTATGATTGTGATTGTATGATTGTGATTGTTTGATTGTGATTGTATGATTGTGATTGTATGATTGTGATTGTATGATTGTGATTGTATGATTGTTATAGTATGATTGAGATTGTATGATTGTGATTGTATGATTGTACTTATGTGATTGTAATTGTATGATTGCGATTGTATGATTGTGATTGTATGATTGTGATTGTATGCTTGCGATTGTATGATTGTGATTGTATGATTGTGATTGTATGATTGTGATTGTATGATTGAGATTGTATGATTGTGATTGTATGATTGTACTTATGTGATTGTAATTGTATGATTGCGATTGTATGATTGTGATTGTATGGTTGTGATTGTATGCTTGCGATTGTATGATTGTGATTGTATGATTGTTTTTGTATGATTGTGATTGTACAGTAATAATTGTATGTTTGTGATCGTATGATTGTGATTGTATGATTGTGATTGAATGATGGTGAGTGTATGATTGTGATTGTATGATTGCGATTGTATGATTGGGATTGTATGATTGTGATGTATGATTGTGTTTAGGAGATCGTAATTGAATGATTGCGATTTTATGATTGTGATTGTATGATTGTAATCGTATGATTGTGACCGTATGATTGTGATCGTATGATTGTGATAGTATGATTGTGTTTCTATGGTTGTGATTCTATGATTGTGATTGTATGATTGTGATTGTATGCTGGCGGCTGTATTATTGTGATTGTATGATTGTGATTGAATGATTGTGATTGTATGATTGTGATTGTATGATTGTGATTGAATGATTGTGAGTGTATGATTGTGATTGTATGATCGCGATCGTATGATTGTGATTGTTTGATTGCGATTGTATGATTGTGATTGTATGATTGTGATTGTATGATTGTGATTGTATGATTGTGATTGTATGATTGTGATTGTTTGATTGTGATTGTATGTTTGTGATTGTATGATTGTGATTGTATGATTGTGATTGTATGATTGGTATAGTATGATTGTGATTGTATGATTGTGGCTGTATGATTGTGATGGTACGATTGTGATTGTATGAGTGCGATTGTATGATTGCAATTTTATGAGTGCGATTATATGATTATGATTGTATAATTGCGATTGTATGATTGTGATTGTATGATTGTGATTGTATGCTTGCGATTGTCAGATTGTGATTGTATGATTGTTTTTGTATGATTGTGATTGTATAGTAGTAATTGTATGATTGTGATCGTATGATTGTGATTGTATGATTGTGATTGAATGATTGTGAGTGTATGATTGCGATTGTATGATTGCGATTGTATGATTGGGATTGTATGATTGTGATGTATGATTGTGTTTAGGAGATTGTAATTGTATGATTGCGACTTTATGATTGTGATTGTATGATTGTGATCGTACGATTGTGATCGTATGATTGTGATCGTATGATTGTGATTCTATGATTGTGATTCTATGATTGTGATTGTATGATTGTGATTGTATGCTGGCGACTGTATTATTGTGATTGTATGATTGTGATTGTGTGATTGTGATTGTATGATTGTGATCGTATGATTGTGATTCTATGATTGTGATTGTATGATTGTGATTGTATGCTGGCGACTGTATTATTGTGATTGTATGATTGTGACTGTATGATTGTGATTGTATGATTGTGATTGTATGAATGTGATTGTATGATTGTGACTGTATTATTGTGATTGTATGATTGTAATTGCATGGTTGTGATTGTATCATTGTGATTGTATGATTGTGATTGTATGATTGCGATAGTATGATTGTGATTGTATGATAGTGATTGTATGATTGTGATTGTATGATTGTGATTGTATGACTGTGATTGTATGATGGTGATTGTGTGATTGCGATCGTATGGTTGTGATTGTTCGATTGCGATTGTACGATTGTGATTGTATTATTGTGATTGTATGATTGTTTTTGTATGATTGTGATTGTATGATTGTGATTGTATGATTGTGATTGTATGATTGTGATTGTATGATTGTGATGGTATGATTGTGATTGTATGATTGTGATCGTATGATTGCGATTGTATGATTGCAATTTTATGAGTGCGATTATATGATTACGATTGTATGATTGTGATGGTATGATTGTGATTGTATGATTGTGATTGTATGATTGTGATTGTATGATTGTGATTGTATGATTGTGATTGTATGATTGTGATTCTATGATTGTATTTGGGAGATTGTAATTGTATGATTGCGATTTTATGATTGTGATTGTGTGATTGCGATCGTATGATTGTGATTGTATGATTGTGATTCTATGATTGTGATTCTATGATTGTGATCGTATGATTGTGATTGTATGATTGTTATAGTATGATTGTGATTGTATGATTGTGATTGTATGATTGTATTTATGAGATTGTAATTGTATGATTGCGATTGTATGATTGTGATCGTATGATTGTGATTGTATGCTTGCGATTGTATGATTGTTTTTGTATGATTGTGATTGTATGATTGTGATTGTATGATTGTGATTGAATGATTGTGATTGTATGATTGTGATTGTATGATTGTGATTGAATGATTGTGAGTGTATGATTGTGATTGTATGATCGCGATCGTATGATTGTGATTGTTTGATTGCGATTGTATGATTGTGATTGTATGATTGTGATTGTATGATTGTGATTGTATGATTGTGATTGTTTGATTGTGATTGTATGATTGTGATTGTATGATTGTGATTGTATGATTGTGATTGTATGATTGGTATAGTATGATTGTGATTGTATGATTGTGCCTGTATGATTGTGATGGTACGATTGTGATTGTATGAGTGCGATTGTATGATTGCAATTTTATGAGTGCGATTATATGATTATGATTGTATAATTGCGATTGTATGATTGTGATTGTATGATTGTGATTGTATGCTTGCGATTGTCAGATTGTGATTGTATGATTGTTTTTGTATGATTGTGATTGTATAGTAGTAATTGTATGATTGTGATCGTATGATTGTGATTGTATGATTGTGATTGAATGATTGTGAGTGTATGATTGCGATTGTATGATTGCGATTGTATGATTGGGATTGTATGATTGTGATGTATGATTGTGTTTAGGAGATTGTAATTGTATGATTGCGACTTTATGATTGTGATTGTATGATTGTGATCGTACGATTGTGATCGTATGATTGTGATTCTATGATTGTGATTCTATGATTGTGATTGTATGATTGTGATTGTATGCTGGCGACTGTATTATTGTGATTGTATGATTGTGATTGTGTGATTGTGATTGTATGATTGTGATCGTATGATTGTGATTCTATGATTGTGATTGTATGATTGTGATTGTATGCTGGCGACTGTATTATTGTGATTGTATGATTGTGACTGTATGATTGTGATTGTATGATTGTGATTGTATGAATGTGATTGTATTATTGTGATTGTATGATTGTGATTGTGTGATTGTGATTGTATGATTGTGATCGTATGATTGTGATTCTATGATTGTGATTGTATGATTGTGATTGTATGATTGTGATTGTATGATTGTGATTGTATGATTGTGATTGTATGATTGTGATTGTTTGATTGTGATTGTATGATTGTGATTGTATGATTGTGATTGTATGATTGTGATTGTATGATTGTTATAGTATGATTGAGATTGTATGATTGTGATTGTATGATTGTACTTATGTGATTGTAATTGTATGATTGCGATTGTATGATTGTGATTGTATGATTGTGATTGTATGATTGAGATTGTATGATTGTGATTGTATGATTGTACTTATGTGATTGTAATTGTATGATTGCGATTGTATGATTGTGATTGTATGATTGTGATTGTATGCTTGCGATTGTATGATTGTGATTGTATGATTGTTTTTGTATGATTGTGATTGTATAGTAATAATTGTATGTTTGTGATCGTATGATTGTGATTGTATGATTGTGATTGTATGATTGTTATAGTATGATTGAGATTGTATGATTGTGATTGTATGATTGTACTTATGTGATTGTAATTGTATGATTGCGATTGTATGATTGTGATTGTATGATTGTGATTGTTTGATTGTGATTGTATGATTGTGATTGTATGATTGTGATTGTATGATTGTGATTGT
Organism: Megachile rotundata; assembly: GCF_050947335.1. Taxonomy (NCBI): domain Eukaryota; kingdom Metazoa; phylum Arthropoda; class Insecta; order Hymenoptera; family Megachilidae; genus Megachile; species Megachile rotundata. Next base: position 61,170 of record NW_027473375.1, on the reverse strand, counting down.
ATGATTGTGATTGTATGATTGTTATAGTATGATTGAGATTGTATGATTTTGATTGTATGATTGTACTTATGTGATTGTAATTGTATGATTGCGATTGTATGATTGTGATTGTATGATTGTGATTGTATGATTGAGATTGTATGATTGTGATTGTATGATTGTACTTATGTGATCGTAATTGTATGATTGTGATTGTATGATTGTGATTGTATGATTGTGATTGTATGATTGTGATGTATGATTGTGTTTAGGAGATTGTAATTGTATGATTGCGACTTTATGATTGTGATTGTATGATTGTGATCGTACGATTGTGATCGTATGATTGTGATCGTATGATTGTGATTCTATGATTGTGATTCTATGATTGTGATTGTATGATTGTGATTGTATGCTGGCGACTGTATTATTGTGATTGTATGATTGTGATTGTGTGATTGTGATTGTATGATTGTGATCGTATGATTGTGATTCTATGATTGTGATTGTATGATTGTGATTGTATGCTGGCGACTGTATTATTGTGATTGTATGATTGTGACTGTATGATTGTGATTGTATTATTGTGATTGTATGATTGTAATTGCATGGTTGTGATAGTATCATTGTGATTGTATGATTGTGATTGTATGATTGCGATAGTATGATTGTGATTGTATGATAGTGATTGTATGATTGTGATTGTATGACTGTGATTGTATGATGGTGATTGTGTGATTGCGATCGTATGGTTGTGATTGTTCGATTGCGATTGTACGATTGTGATTGTATTATTGTGATTGTATGATTGTTTTTGTATGATTGTGATTGTATGATTGTGATTGTATGATTGTGATTGTATGATTGTGATTGTATGATTGTGATGGTATGATTGTGATTGTATGATTGTGATCGTATGATTGCGATTGTATGATTGCAATTTTATGAGTGCGATTATATGATTACGATTGTATGATTGTGATGGTATGATTGTGATTGTATGATTGTGATTGTATGATTGTGATTGTATGATTGTGATTGTATGATTGTGATTGTATGATTGTGATTGTATGATTGTGATTCTATGATTGTATTTGGGAGATTGTAATTGTATGATTGCGATTTTATGATTGTGATTGTGTGATTGCGATCGTATGATTGTGATTGTATGATTGTGATTCTATGATTGTGATTCAATGATTGTGATCGTATGATTGTGATTGTATGATTGTTATAGTATGATTGTGATTGTATGATTGTGATTGTATGATTGTATTTATGAGATTGTAATTGTATGATTGCGATTGTATGATTGTGATCGTATGATTGTGATTGTATGCTTGCGATTGTATGATTGTTTTTGTATGATTGTGATTGTATGATTGTGATTGTATGATTGTGATTGAATGATTGTGATTGTATGATTGTGATTGTATGATTGTGATTGAATGATTGTGAGTGTATGATTGTGATTGTATGATCGCGATCGTATGATTGTGATTGTTTGATTGCGATTGTATGATTGTGATTGTATGATTGTGATTGTATGATTGTGATTGTATGATTGTGATTGTATGATTGTGATTGTTTGATTGTGATTGTATGATTGTGATTGTATGATTGTGATTGTATGATTGTGATTGTATGATTGGTATAGTATGATTGTGATTGTATGATTGTGCCTGTATGATTGTGATGGTACGATTGTGATTGTATGAGTGCGATTGTATGATTGCAATTTTATGAGTGCGATTATATGATTATGATTGTATAATTGCGATTGTATGATTGTGATTGTATGATTGTGATTGTATGCTTGCGATTGTCAGATTGTGATTGTATGATTGTTTTTGTATGATTGTGATTGTATAGTAGTAATTGTATGATTGTGATCGTATGATTGTGATTGTATGATTGTGATTGAATGATTGTGAGTGTATGATTGCGATTGTATGATTGCGATTGTATGATTGGGATTGTATGATTGTGATGTATGATTGTGTTTAGGAGATTGTAATTGTATGATTGCGACTTTATGATTGTGATTGTATGATTGTGATCGTACGATTGTGATCGTATGATTGTGATCGTATGATTGTGATTCTATGATTGTGATTCTATGATTGTGATTGTATGATTGTGATTGTATGCTGGCGACTGTATTATTGTGACTGTATGATTGTGATTGTGTGATTGTGATTGTATGATTGTGATCGTATGATTGTGATTCTATGATTGTGATTGTATGATTGTGATTGTATGCTGGCGACTGTATTATTGTGATTGTATGATTGTGACTGTATGATTGTGATTGTATGATTGTGATTGTATGAATGTGATTGTATTATTGTGATTGTATGATTGTGATTGTGTGATTGTGATTGTATGATTGTGACCGTATGATTGTGATTCTATGATTGTGATTGTATGATTGTGATTGTATGATTGTGATTGTATGATTGTGATTGTATGATTGTGATTGTATGATTGTGATTGTTTGATTGTGATTGTATGATTGTGATTGTATGATTGTGATTGTATGATTGTGATTGTATGATTGTTATAGTATGATTGAGATTGTATGATTGTGATTGTATGATTGTACTTATGTGATTGTAATTGTATGATTGCGATTGTATGATTGTGATTGTATGATTGTGATTGTATGCTTGCGATTGTATGATTGTGATTGTATGATTGTGATTGTATGATTGTGATTGTATGATTGAGATTGTATGATTGTGATTGTATGATTGTACTTATGTGATTGTAATTGTATGATTGCGATTGTATGATTGTGATTGTATGATTGTGATTGTATGCTTGCGATTGTATGATTGTGATTGTATGATTGTTTTTGTATGATTGTCATTGTATAGTAATAATTGTATGTTTGTGATCGTATGATTGTGATTGTATGATTGTGATTGAATGATGGTGAGTGTATGATTGTGATTGTATGATTGCGATTGTATGATTGGGATTGTATGATTGTGATGTATGATTGTGTTTAGGAGATTGTAATTGAATGATTGCGATTTTATGATTGTGATTGTATGATTGTAATCGTATGATTGTGACCGTATGATTGTGATCGTATGATTGTGATAGTATGATTGTGTTTCTATGGTTGTGATTCTATGATTGTGATTGTATGATTGTGATTGTATGCTGGCGGCTGTATTATTGTGATTGTATGATTGTGATTGAATGATTGTGATTGTATGATTGTGATTGTATGATTGTGATTGAATGATTGTGAGTGTATGATTGTGAGTGTATGATTGTGATTGTATGATCGCGATCGTATGATTGTGATTGTTTGATTGCGATTGTATGATTGTGATTGTATGATTGTGATTGTATGATTGTGATTGTATGATTGTGATTGTTTGATTGTGATTGTATGATTGTGATTGTATGATTGTGATTGTATGATTGTGATTGTATGATTGGTATAGTATGATTGTGATTGTATGATTGTGCCTGTATGATTGTGATGGTACGATTGTGATTGTATGAGTGCGATTGTATGATTGCAATTTTATGAGTGCGATTATATGATTATGATTGTATAATTGCGATTGTATGATTGTGATTGTATGATTGTGATTGTATGCTTGCGATTGTCAGATTGTGATTGTATGATTGTTTTTGTATGATTGTGATTGTATAGTAGTAATTGTATGATTGTGATCGTATGATTGTGATTGTATGATTGTGATTGAATGATTGTGAGTGTATGATTGCGATTGTATGATTGCGATTGTATGATTGGGATTGTATGATTGTGATGTATGATTGTGTTTAGGAGATTGTAATTGTATGATTGCGACTTTATGATTGTGATTGTATGATTGTGATCGTACGATTGTGATCGTATGATTGTGATCGTATGATTGTGATTCTATGATTGTGATTCTATGATTGTGATTGTATGATTGTGATTGTATGCTGGCGACTGTATTATTGTGATTGTATGATTGTGATTGTGTGATTGTGATTGTATGATTGTGATCGTATGATTGTGATTCTATGATTGTGATTGTATGATTGTGATTGTATGCTGGCGACTGTATTATTGTGATTGTATGATTGTGACTGTATGATTGTGATTGTATGATTGTGATTGTATGAATGTGATTGTATGATTGTGACTGTATTATTGTGATTGTATGATTGTAATTGCATGGTTGTGATTGTATCATTGTGATTGTATGATTGTGATTGTATGATTGCGATAGTATGATTGTGATTGTATGATAGTGATTGTATGATTGTGATTGTATGATTGTGATTGTATGACTGTGATTGTATGATGGTGATTGTGTGATTGCGATCGTATGGTTGTGATTGTTCGATTGCGATTGTACGATTGTGATTGTATTATTGTGATTGTATGATTGTTTTTGTATGATTGTGATTGTATGATTGTGATTGTATGATTGTGATTGTATGATTGTGATTGTATGATTGTGATGGTATGATTGTGATTGTATGATTGTGATCGTATGATTGCGATTGTATGATTGCAATTTTATGAGTGCGATTATATGATTACGATTGTATGATTGTGATGGTATGATTGTGATTGTATGATTGTGATTGTATGATTGTGATTGTATGATTGTGATTGTATGATTGTGATTGTATGATTGTGATTGTATGATTGTGATTCTATGATTGTGTTTGGGAGATTCTAATTGTATGATTGCGATTTTATGATTGTGATTGTGTGATTGCGATCGTATGATTGTGATTGTATGATTGTGATTCTATGATTGTGATTCTATGATTGTGATCGTATGATTGTGATTGTATGATTGTTATAGTATGATTGTGATTGTATGATTGTGATTGTATGATTGTATTTATGTGATTGTAATTGTATGATTGCGATTGTATGATTGTGATCGTATGATTGTGATTGTATGCTTGCGATTGTATGATTGTTTTTGTATGATTGTGATTGTATGATTGTGATTGTATGATTGTGATTGAATGATTGTGATTGTATGATTGTGATTGTATGATTGTGATTGAATGATTGTGAGTGTATGATTGTGATTGTATGATCGCGATCGTATGATTGTGATTGTTTGATTGCGATTGTATGATTGTGATTGTATGATTGTGATTGTATGATTGTGATTGTATGATTGTGATTGTTTGATTGTGATTGTATGATTGTGATTGTATGATTGTGATTGTATCATTGTGATTGTATGATTGTGATTGTATGATTGCGATAGTATGATTGTGATTCTATGATTGTGATCGTATGATTGTGATTGTATGATTGTTATAGTATGATTGTGATTGTATGATTGTGATTGTATGATTGTGATTGTATGATTGTATTTATGTGATTGTAATTGTATGATTGCGATTGTATGATTGTGATCGTATGATTGTGATTGTATGCTTGCGATTGTATGATTGTTTTTGTATGATTGTGATTGTATGATTGTGATTGTATGATTGTGATTGTATGATTGTGATTGTATGATTGTGATTGTATGATTGTGATTGTATGATTGTGATTGTATGATTGTAATTGTATGATTGCGATTGTATGATTGCGATTGTATGATTAGATCGTATGATTGTGATTGTATGATTGTGATCGTTTGATTGTGGTTGTATAATTATGGTTCCATTATTGTGATTGTATGATTGTTCTTGTATGATTATGATCGTATGATTGTAATTGCATGATTGTGATTGTATGATAGTGATTGTATGATTGTGATTGTATGATTGTGATTGTATGATTGTGATTGTATGATGGTGAGTGTATGATTGTGATTGTATGATTGTGATTGTATGATTGTGATTGTATGATTGTGATTGTATGATTGTGATTGTATGATTGTGATTGCATGATTGTGATTGTATGATTGTGACTGTATCATTGTGATTGAATGATTGTGAGTGTATGATTGTGATTGTATGATTGCGATCGTATGATTGTGATTGTTTGATTGTGATTGTGTGATTGTATTTATGTGATTGTAATTGCATGATTGTGATTGTATGATTGTGATTGTATGATTGTGATTGAATGATTGTGATTGTATGATTGTGATTGTATGATTCTGATTGTATGATTGTGATTGTATCATTGTGATTGAATGATTGTGAGTGTATGATTGTGATTGTATGATTGCGATCGTATGATGTGATTGTTTGATTGCAATTGTATGATTGTGATTGTATGATTGTGATCGTATGATTGTGATTGTATGATTGTTATAGTATGATTGTGATTGTATGATTGTATTTATGTGATAGTAATTGTATGATTCCGATTGTATGATTGTGATCGTATGATTGTGATTGTATGCTTGCGATTGTATGATTGTTTTTGTATGATTGTGATTGTATGATTGTGATTGAATGATTGTGATTGTATGATTGTGATTGTATGCTGGCGACTGTATTATTGTGATTGTATGATTGTGATTGTATGATTGTGATTGTATGATTGTGATTGTATGATTGTGATTGTATGATTGTGATTGTATGATTGTGATTGTATGATTGTGATTGTATGATTGTGATTGTATGATTGTGATTGTATGATTGTGATTGTATGATTGTGATTGTATGATTGTGATTGTATGATTGTGATTGTATGATTGTGATTGTATGATTGTGATTCTATGATTGTATTTGGGAGATTGTAATTGTATGATTGCGATTTTATGATTGTGATTGTGTGATTGCGATCGTATGATTGTGATTGTATGATTGTGATTCTATGATTGTGATTCTATGATTGTGATCGTATGATTGTGATTGTATGATTGTTATAGTATGATTGTGATTGTATGATTGTGATTGTATGATTGTATTTATGAGATTGTAATTGTATGATTGCGATTGTATGATTGTGATCGTATGATTGTGATTGTATGCTTGCGATTGTATGATTGTTTTTGTATGATTGTGATTGTATGATTGTGATTGTATGATTGTGATTGAATGATTGTGATTGTATGATTGTGATTGTATGATTGTGATTGAATGATTGTGAGTGTATGATTGTGATTGTATGATCGCGATCGTATGATTGTGATTGTTTGATTGCGATTGTATGATTGTGATTGTATGATTGTGATTGTATGATTGTGATTGTATGATTGTGATTGTTTGATTGTGATTGTATGATTGTGATTGTATGATTGTGATTGTATGATTGTGATTGTATGATTGGTATAGTATGATTGTGATTGTATGATTGTGCCTGTATGATTGTGATGGTACGATTGTGATTGTATGAGTGCGATTGTATGATTGCAATTTTATGAGTGCGATTATATGATTATGATTGTATAATTGCGATTGTATGATTGTGATTGTATGATTGTGATTGTATGCTTGCGATTGTCAGATTGTGATTGTATGATTGTTTATGATTGTTGATTGTGATTGTATAGTAGTAATTGTATGATTGTGATCGTATGATTGTGATTGTATGATTGTGATTGAATGATTGTGAGTGTATGATTGCGATTGTATGATTGCGATTGTATGATTGGGATTGTATGATTGTGATGTATGATTGTGTTTAGGAGATTGTAATTGTATGATTGCGACTTTATGATTGTGATTGTATGATTGTGATCGTACGATTGTGATCGTATGATTGTGATCGTATGATTGTGATTCTATGATTGTGATTCTATGATTGTGATTGTATGATTGTGATTGTATGCTGGCGACTGTATTATTGTGATTGTATGATTGTGATTGTGTGATTGTGATTGTATGATTGTGATCGTATGATTGTGATTCTATGATTGTGATTGTATGATTGTGATTGTATGCTGGCGACTGTATTATTGTGATTGTATGATTGTGACTGTATGATTGTGATTGTATGATTGTGATTGTATGAATGTGATTGTATTATTGTGATTGTATGATTGTGATTGTGTGATTGTGATTGTATGATTGTGACCGTATGATTGTGATTCTATGATTGTGATTGTATGATTGTGATTGTATGATTGTGATTGTATGATTGTGATTGTATGATTGTGATTGTATGATTGTGATTGTATGATTGTGATTCTATGATTGTATTTGGGAGATTGTAATTGTATGATTGCGATTTTATGATTGTGATTGTGTGATTGCGATCGTATGATTGTGATTGTATGATTGTGATTCTATGATTGTGATTCTATGATTGTGATCGTATGATTGTGATTGTATGATTGTTATAGTATGATTGTGATTGTATGATTGTGATTGTATGATTGTATTTATGAGATTGTAATTGTATGATTGCGATTGTATGATTGTGATCGTATGATTGTGATTGTATGCTTGCGATTGTATGATTGTTTTTGTATGATTGTGATTGTATGATTGTGATTGTATGATTGTGATTGAATGATTGTGATTGTATTATTGTGATTGTATGATTGTGATTGAATGATTGTGAGTGTATGATTGTGATTGTATGATCGCGATCGTATGATTGTGATTGTTTGATTGCGATTGTATGATTGTGATTGTATGATTGTGATTGTATGATTGTGATTGTATGATTGTGATTGTATGATTGTGATTGTTTGATTGTGATTGTATGATTGTGATTGTATGATTGTGATTGTATGATTGTGATTGTATGATTGGTATAGTATGATTGTGATTGTATGATTGTGCCTGTATGATTGTGATGGTACGATTGTGATTGTATGAGTGCGATTGTATGATTGCAATTTTATGAGTGCGATTATATGATTATGATTGTATAATTGCGATTGTATGATTGTGATTGTATGATTGTGATTGTATGCTTGCGATTGTCAGATTGTGATTGTATGATTGTTTTTGTATGATTGTGATTGTATAGTAGTAATTGTATGATTGTGATCGTATGATTGTGATTGTATGATTGTGATTGAATGATTGTGAGTGTATGATTGCGATTGTATGATTGCGATTGTATGATTGGGATTGTATGATTGTGATGTATGATTGTGTTTAGGAGATTGTAATTGTATGATTGCGACTTTATGATTGTGATTGTATGATTGTGATCGTACGATTGTGATCGTATGATTGTGATCGTATGATTGTGATTCTATGATTGTGATTCTATGATTGTGATTGTATGATTGTGATTGTATGCTGGCGACTGTATTATTGTGATTGTATGATTGTGATTGTGTGATTGTGATTGTATGATTGTGATCGCATGATTGTGATTCTATGATTGTGATTGTATGATTGTGATTGTATGCTGGCGACTGTATTATTGTGATTGTATGATTGTGACTGTATGATTGTGATTGTATGATTGTGATTGTATGAATGGGATTGTATTATTGTGATTGTATGATTGTGATTGTGTGATTGTGATTGTATGATTGTGACCGTATGATTGTGATTCTATGATTGTGATTGTATGATTGTGATTGTATGATTGTGATTGTATGATTGCGATTGTATGATTGTGATTTTATGATTGTGATTGTATGCTTGCGATTGTATGATTGTGATTGTATGATTGTGATTGTATGATTGTGATTGTATGATTGAGATTGTATGATTGTGATTGTATGATTGTACTTATGTGATTGTAATTGTATGATTGCGATTGTATGATTGTGATTGTATGATTGTGATTGTATGCTTGCGATTGTATGATTGTGATTGTATGATTGTTTTTGTATGATTGTGATTGTATAGTAATAATTGTATGTTTGTGATCGTATGATTGTGATTGTATGATTGTGATTGAATGATGGTGAGTGTATGATTGTGATTGTATGATTGCGATTGTATGATTGGGATTGTATGATTGTGATGTATGATTGTGTTTAGGAGATTGTAATTGAATGATTGCGATTTTATGATTGTGATTGTATGATTGTAATCGTATGATTGTGACCGTATGATTGTGATCGTATGATTGTGATAGTATGATTGTGTTTCTATGGTTGTGATTCTATGATTGTGATTGTATGATTGTGATTGTATGCTGGCGGCTGTATTATTGTGATTGTATGATTGTGATTGAATCATTGTGATTGTATGATTGTGATTGTATGATTGTGATTGAATGATTGTGAGTGTATGATTGTGATTGTATGATCGCGATCGTATGATTGTGATTGTTTGACTGCGATTGTATGATTGTGATTGTATGATTGTGATTGTATGATTGTGATTGTATGATTGTGATTGTATGATTGTGATTGTTTGATTGTGATTGTATGATTGTGATTGTATGATTGTGATTGTATGATTGTGATTGTATGATTGGTATAGTATGATTGTGATTGTATGATTGTGCCTGTATGATTGTGATGGTACGATTGTGATTGTATGAGTGCGATTGTATGATTGCAATTTTATGAGTGCGATTATATGATTATGATTGTATAATTGCGATTGTATGATTGTGATTGTATGATTGTGATTGTATGCTTGCGATTGTCAGATTGTGATTGTATGATTGTGATCGTATGATTGTGATTGTATGATTGTGATTGAATGATTGTGAGTGTATGATTGCGATTGTATGATTGCGATTGTATGATTGGGATTGTATGATTGTGATGTATGATTGTGTTTAGGAGATTGTAATTGTATGATTGCGACTTTATGATTGTGATTGTATGATTGTGATCGTACGATTGTGATCGTATGATTGTGATCGTATGATTGTGATTCTATGATTGTGATTCTATGATTGTGATTGTATGATTGTGATTGTATGCTGGCGGCTGTATTATTGTGATTGTATGATTGTGATTGAATGATTGTGATTGTATGATTGTGATTGTATGATTGTGATTGAATGATTGTGAGTGTATGATTGTGATTGTATGATCGCGATCGTATGATTGTGATTGTTTGATTGCGATTGTATGATTGTGATTGTATGATTGCGATTGTATGATTGTGATTGTATGATTGTTTTTGTATGATTGTGATTGTATAGTAATAATTGTATGTTTGTGATCGTATGATTGTGATTGTATGATTGTGATTGAATGATGGTGAGTGTATGATTGTGATTGTATGATTGCGATTGTATGATTGGGATTGTATGATTGTGATGTATGATTGTGTTTAGGAGATTGTAATTGAATGATTGCGATTTTATGATTGTGATTGTATGATTGTAATCGTATGATTGTGACCGTATGATTGTGATCGTATGATTGTGATAGTATGATTGTGTTTCTATGGTTGTGATTCTATGATTGTGATTGTATGATTGTGATTGTATGCTGGCGGCTGTATTATTGTGATTGTATGATTGTGATTGAATGATTGTGATTGTATGATTGTGATTGTATGATTGTGATTGAATGATTGTGAGTGTATGATTGTGATTGTATGATCGCGATCGTATGATTGTGATTGTTTGATTGCGATTGTATGATTGTGATTGTATGATTGTGATTGTATGATTGTGATTGTATGATTGTGATTGTTTGATTGTGATTGTATGATTGTGATTGTATGATTGTGATTGTATGATTGTGATTGTATGATTGGTATAGTATGATTGTGATTGTATGATTGTGCCTGTATGATTGTGATGGTACGATTGTGATTGTATGAGTGCGATTGTATGATTGCAATTTTATGAGTGCGATTATATGATTATGATTGTATAATTGCGATTGTATGATTGTGATTGTATGATTGTGATTGTATGCTTGCGATTGTCAGATTGTGATTGTATGATTGTTTTTGTATGATTGTGATTGTATAGTAGTAATTGTATGATTGTGATCGTATGATTGTGATTGTATGATTGTGATTGAATGATTGTGAGTGTATGATTGCGATTGTATGATTGCGATTGTATGATTGGGATTGTATGATTGTGATGTATGATTGTGTTTAGGAGATTGTAATTGTATGATTGCGACTTTATGATTGTGATTGTATGATTGTGATCGTACGATTGTGATCGTATGATTGTGATCGTATGATTGTGATTCTATGATTGTGATTCTATGATTGTGATTCTATGATTGTGATTGTATGATTGTGATTGTATGCTGGCGACTGTATTATTGTGATTGTATGATTGTGATTGTGTGATTGTGATTGTATGATTGTGATCGTATGATTGTGATTCTATGATTGTGATTGTATGATTGTGATTGTATGCTGGCGACTGTATTATTGTGATTGTATGATTGTGACTGTATGATTGTGATTGTATGATTGTGATTGTATGAATGTGATTGTATTATTGTGATTGTATGATTGTGATTGTGTGATTGTGATTGTATGATTGTGACCGTATGATTGTGATTCTATGATTGTGATTGTATGATTGTGATTGTATGATTGTGATTGTATGATTGTGATTGTATGATTGTGATTGTTTGATTGTGATTGTATGATTGTGATTGTATGATTGTGATTGTATGATTGTGATTGTATGATTGTTATAGTATGATTGAGATTGTATGATTGTGATTGTATGATTGTACTTATGTGATTGTAATTGTATGATTGCGATTGTATGATTGTGATTGTATGATTGTGATTGTATGCTTGCGATTGTATGATTGTGATTGTATGATTGTGATTGTATGATTGTGATTGTATGATTGAGATTGTATGATTGTGATTGTATGATTGTACTTATGTGATTGTAATTGTATGATTGCGATTGTATGATTGTGATTGTATGATTGTGATTGTATGCTTGCGATTGTATGATTGTGATTGTATGATTGTTTTTGTATGATTGTGATTGTATAGTAATAATTGTATGTTTGTGATCGTATGATTGTGATTGTATGATTGTGATTGAATGATGGTGAGTGTATGATTGTGATTGTATGATTGCGATTGTATGATTGGGATTGTATGATTGTGATGTATGATTGTGTTTAGGAGATTGTAATTGAATGATTGCGATTTTATGATTGTGATTGTATGATTGTAATCGTATGATTGTGACCGTATGATTGTGATCGTATGATTGTGATAGTATGATTGTGTTTCTATGGTTGTGATTCTATGATTGTGATTGTATGATTGTGATTGTATGCTGGCGGCTGTATTATTGTGATTGTATGATTGTGATTGAATGATTGTGATTGTATGATTGTGATTGTATGATTGTGATTGAATGATTGTGAGTGTATGATTGTGAGTGTATGATTGTGATTGTATGATCGCGATCGTATGATTGTGATTGTTTGATTGCGATTGTATGATTGTGATTGTATGATTGTGATTGTATGATTGTGATTGTATGATTGTGATTGTTTGATTGTGATTGTATGATTGTGATTGTATGATTGTGATTGTATGATTGTGATTGTATGATTGGTATAGTATGATTGTGATTGTATGATTGTGCCTGTATGATTGTGATGGTACGATTGTGATTGTATGAGTGCGATTGTATGATTGCAATTTTATGAGTGCGATTATATGATTATGATTGTATAATTGCGATTGTATGATTGTGATTGTATGATTGTGATTGTATGCTTGCGATTGTCAGATTGTGATTGTATGATTGTTTTTGTATGATTGTGATTGTATAGTAGTAATTGTATGATTGTGATCGTATGATTGTGATTGTATGATTGTGATTGAATGATTGTGAGTGTATGATTGCGATTGTATGATTGCGATTGTATGATTGGGATTGTATGATTGTGATGTATGATTGTGTTTAGGAGATTGTAATTGTATGATTGCGACTTTATGATTGTGATTGTATGATTGTGATCGTACGATTGTGATCGTATGATTGTGATCGTATGATTGTGATTCTATGATTGTGATTCTATGATTGTGATTGTATGATTGTGATTGTATGCTGGCGACTGTATTATTGTGATTGTATGATTGTGATTGTGTGATTGTGATTGTATGATTGTGATCGTGTGATTGTGATTCTATGATTGTGATTGTATGATTGTGATTGTATGCTGGCGACTGTATTATTGTGATTGTATGATTGTGACTGTATGATTGTGATTGTATGATTGTGATTGTATGAATGTGATTGTATGATTGTGACTGTATTATTGTGATTGTATGATTGTAATTGCATGGTTGTGATTGTATCATTGTGATTGTATGATTGTGATTGTATGATTGCGATAGTATGATTGTGATTGTATGATAGTGATTGTATGATTGTGATTGTATGATTGTGTTTGTATGACTGTGATTGTATGATGGTGATTGTGTGATTGCGATCGTATGGTTGTGATTGTTCGATTGCGATTGTACGATTGTGATTGTATTATTGTGATTGTATGATTGTTTTTGTATGATTGTGATTGTATGATTGTGATTGTATGATTGTGATTGTATGATTGTGATTGTATGATTGTGATGGTATGATTGTGATTGTATGATTGTGATCGTATGATTGCGAATGTATGATTGCAATTTTATGAGTGCGATTATATGATTACGATTGTATGATTGTGATGGTATGATTGTGATTGTATGATTGTGATTGTATGATTGTGATTGTATGATTGTGATTGTATGATTGTGATTGTATGATTGTGATTGTATGATTGTGATTCTATGATTGTATTTGGGAGATTCTAATTGTATGATTGCGATTTTATGATTGTGATTGTGTGATTGCGATCGTATGATTGTGATTGTATGATTGTGATTCTATGATTGTGATTCTATGATTGTGATCGTATGATTGTGATTGTATGATTGTCATAGTATGATTGTGATTGTATGATTGTGATTGTATGATTGTATTTATGTGATTGTAATTGTATGATTGCGATTGTATGATTGTGATCGTATGATTGTGATTGTATGCTTGCGATTGTATGATTGTTTTTGTATGATTGTGATTGTATGATTGTGATTGTATGATTGTGATTGAATGATTGTGATTGTATGATTGTGATTGTATGATTGTGATTGAATGATTGTGAGTGTATGATTGTGATTGTATGATCGCGATCGTATGATTGTGATTGTTTGATTGCGATTGTATGATTGTGATTGTATGATTGTGATTGTATGATTGTGATTGTATGATTGTGATTGTTTGATTGTGATTGTATGATTGTGATTGTATGATTGTGATTGTATCATTGTGATTGTATGATTGTGATTGTATGATTGCGATAGTATGATTGTGATTCTATGATTGTGATCGTATGATTGTGATTGTATGATTGTTATAGTATGATTGTGATTGTATGATTGTGATTGTATGATTGTGATTGTATGATTGTATTTATGTGATTGTAATTGTATGATTGCGGTTGTATGATTGTGATCGTATGATTGTGATTGTATGCTTGCGATTGTATGATTGTTTTTGTATGATTGTGATTGTATGATTGTGATTGTATGATTGTGATTGTATGATTGTGATTGTATGATTGTGATTGTATGATTGTGATTGTATGATTGTGATTGTATGATTGTGATTGTATGATTGTAATTGTATGATTGCGATTGTATGATTGTGATTGTATGATTGTGATTGTATGATTGCGATTGTATGATTAGATCGTATGATTGTGATTGTATGATTGTGATCGTTTGATTGTGGTTGTATAATTATGGTTCCATTATTGTGATTGTATGATTGTTCTTGTATGATTATGATCGTATGATTGTAATTGCATGATTGTGATTGTATGATAGTGATTGTATGATTGTGATTGTATGATTGTGATTGTATGATTGTGATTGTATGATGGTGAGTGTATGATTGTGATTGTATGATTGTGATTGTATGATTGTGATTGTATGATTGTGATTGTATGATTGTGATTGTATGATTGTGATTGCATGATTGTGATTGTATGATTGTGACTGTATCATTGTGATTGAATGATTGTGAGTGTATGATTGTGATTGTATGATTGCGATCGTATGATTGTGATTGTTTGATTGTGATTGTGTGATTGTATTTATGTGATTGCAATTGCATGATTGTGATTGTATGATTGTGATTGTATGATTGTGATTGAATGATTGTGATTGTATGATTGTGATTGTATGATTCTGATTGTATGATTGTGATTGTATCATTGTGATTGAATGATTGTGAGTGTATGATTGTGATTGTATGATTGCGATCGTATGATGTGATTGTTTGATTGCAATTGTATGATTGTGATTGTATGATTGTGATCGTATGATTGTGATTGTATGATTGTTATAGTATGATTGTGATTGTATGATTGTATTTATGTGATTGTAATTGTATGATTCCGATTGTATGATTTTGATCGTATGATTGTGATTGTATGCTTGCGATTGTATGATTGTTTTTGTATGATTGTGATTGTATGATTGTGAATGAATGATTGTGATTGTATGATTGTGATTGTATGCTGGCGACTGTATTATTGTGATTGTATGATTGTGATTGTATGATTGTGATTGTATGATTGTGATTGTATGATTGTGATTGTATGATTGTGATTGTATGATTGTGATTGTATGATTGTGATTGTATGATTGTGATTGTATGATTGTGATTGTATGATTGTGATTGTATGATTGTGATTGTATGATTGTGATTGTATGATTGTGATTGTATGATTGTGATTGTATGATTGTGATTGTATGATTGTGATTGTATGATTGTGATTCTATGATTGTATTTGGGAGATTGTAATTGTATGATTGCGATTTTATGATTGTGATTGTGTGATTGCGATCGTATGATTGTGATTGTATGATTGTGATTCTATGATTGTGATTCTATGATTGTGATCGTATGATTGTGATTGTATGATTGTTATAGTATGATTGTGATTGTATGATTGTGATTGTATGATTGTATTTATGAGATTGTAATTGTATGATTGCGATTGTATGATTGTGATCGTATGATTGTGATTGTATGCTTGCGATTGTATGATTGTTTTTGTATGATTGTGATTGTATGATTGTGATTGTATGATTGTGATTGAATGATTGTGATTGTATGATTGTGATTGTATGATTGTGATTGAATGATTGTGAGTGTATGATTGTGATTGTATGATCGCGATCGTATGATTGTGATTGTTTGATTGCGATTGTATGATTGTGATTGTATGATTGTGATTGTATGATTGTGATTGTATGATTGTGATTGTTTGATTGTGATTGTATGATTGTGATTGTATGATTGTGATTGTATGATTGTGATTGTATGATTGGTATAGTATGATTGTGATTGTATGATTGTGCCTGTATGATTGTGATGGTACGATTGTGATTGTATGAGTGCGATTGTATGATTGCAATTTTATGAGTGCGATTATATGATTATGATTGTATAATTGCGATTGTATGATTGTGATTGTATGATTGTGATTGTATGCTTGCGATTGTCAGATTGTGATTGTATGATTGTTTTTGTATGATTGTGATTGTATAGTAGTAATTGTATGATTGTGATCGTATGATTGTGATTGTATGATTGTGATTGAATGATTGTGAGTGTATGATTGCGATTGTATGATTGCGATTGTATGATTGGGATTGTATGATTGTGATGTATGATTGTGTTTAGGAGATTGTAATTGTATGATTGCGACTTTATGATTGTGATTGTATGATTGTGATCGTACGATTGTGATCGTATGATTGTGATCGTATGATTGTGATTCTATGATTGTGATTCTATGATTGTGATTGTATGATTGTGATTGTATGCTGGCGACTGTATTATTGTGATTGTATGATTGTGATTGTGTGATTGTGATTGTATGATTGTGATCGTATGATTGTGATTCTATGATTGTGATTGTATGATTGTGATTGTATGCTGGCGACTGTATTATTGTGATTGTATGATTGTGACTGTATGATTGTGATTGTATGATTGTGATTGTATGATTGTGATTGTATGATTGTGATTGTATGATTGTGATTGTATGATTGTGATTGTATGATTGTGATTGCATGATTGTGATTGTATGATTGTGACTGTATCATTGTGATTGAATGATTGTGAGTGTATGATTGTGATTGTATGATTGCGATCGTATGATTGTGATTGTTTGATTGTGATTGTGTGATTGTATTTATGTGATTGTAATTGCATGATTGTGATTGTATGATTGTGATTGTATGATTGTGATTGAATGATTGTGATTGTATGATTGTGATTGTATGATTCTGATTGTATGATTGTGATTGTATCATTGTGATTGAATGATTGTGAGTGTATGATTGTGATTGTATGATTGCGATCGTATGATGTGATTGTTTGATTGCAATTGTATGATTGTGATTGTATGATTGTGATCGTATGATTGTGATTGTATGATTGTTATAGTATGATTGTGATTGTATGATTGTATTTATGTGATTGTAATTGTATGATTCCGATTGTATGATTGTGATCGTATGATTGTGATTGTATGCTTGCGATTGTATGATTGTTTTTGTATGATTGTGATTGTATGATTGTGATTGAATGATTGTGATTGTATGATTGTGATTGTATGCTGGCGACTGTATTATTGTGATTGTATGATTGTGATTGTATGATTGTGATTGTATGATTGTGATTGTATGATTGTGATTGTATGATTGTGATTGTATGATTGTGATTGTATGATTGTGATTGTATGATTGTGATTGTATGATTGTGATTGTATGATTGTGATTGTATGATTGTGATTGTATGATTGTGATTGTATGATTGTGATTGTATGATTGTGATTGTATGATTGTGATTGTATGATTGTGATTCTATGATTGTATTTGGGAGATTGTAATTGTATGATTGCGATTTTATGATTGTGATTGTGTGATTGCGATCGTATGATTGTGATTGTATGATTGTGATTCTATGATTGTGATTCTATGATTGTGATCGTATGATTGTGATTGTATGATTGTTATAGTATGATTGTGATTGTATGATTGTGATTGTATGATTGTATTTATGAGATTGTAATTGTATGATTGCGATTGTATGATTGTGATCGTATGATTGTGATTGTATGCTTGCGATTGTATGATTGTTTTTGTATGATTGTGATTGTATGATTGTGATTGTATGATTGTGATTGAATGATTGTGATGGTACGATTGTGATTGTATGAGTGCGATTGTATGATTGCAATTTTATGAGTGCGATTATATGATTATGATTGTATAATTGCGATTGTATGATTGTGATTGTATGATTGTGATTGTATGCTTGCGATTGTCAGATTGTGATTGTATGATTGTTTTTGTATGATTGTGATTGTATAGTAGTAATTGTATGATTGTGATCGTATGATTGTGATTGTATGATTGTGATTGAATGATTGTGAGTGTATGATTGCGATTGTATGATTGCGATTGTATGATTGGGATTGTATGATTGTGATGTATGATTGTGTTTAGGAGATTGTAATTGTATGATTGCGACTTTATGATTGTGATTGTATGATTGTGATCGTACGATTGTGATCGTATGATTGTGATCGTATGATTGTGATTCTATGATTGTGATTCTATGATTGTGATTGTATGATTGTGATTGTATGCTGGCGACTGTATTATTGTGATTGTATGATTGTGATTGTGTGATTGTGATTGTATGATTGTGATCGTATGATTGTGATTCTATGATTGTGATTGTATGATTGTGATTGTATGCTGGCGACTGTATTATTGTGATTGTATGATTGTGACTGTATGATTGTGATTGTATGATTGTGATTGTATGAATGTGATTGTATTATTGTGATTGTATGATTGTGATTGTGTGATTGTGATTGTATGATTGTGACCGTATGATTGTGATTCTATGATTGTGATTGTATGATTGTGATTGTATGATTGTGATTGTATGATTGTGATTGTATGATTGTGATTGTATGATTGTGATTGTATGATTGTGATTCTATGATTGTATTTGGGAGATTGTAATTGTATGATTGCGATTTTATGATTGTGATTGTGTGATTGCGATCGTATGATTGTGATTGTATGATTGTGATTCTATGATTGTGATTCTATGATTGTGATCGTATGATTGTGATTGTATGATTGTTATAGTATGATTGTGATTGTATGATTGTGATTGTATGATTGTATTTATGAGATTGTAATTGTATGATTGCGATTGTATGATTGTGATCGTATGATTGTGATTGTATGCTTGCGATTGTATGATTGTTTTTGTATGATTGTGATTGTATGATTGTGATTGTATGATTGTGATTGAATGATTGTGATTGTATGATTGTGATTGTATGATTGTGATTGAATGATTGTGAGTGTATGATTGTGATTGTATGATCGCGATCGTATGATTGTGATTGTTTGATTGCGATTGTATGATTGTGATTGTATGATTGTGATTGTATGATTGTGATTGTATGATTGTGATTGTTTGATTGTGATTGTATGATTGTGATTGTATGATTGTGATTGTATGATTGTGATTGTATGATTGGTATAGTATGATTGTGATTGTATGATTGTGCCTGTATGATTGTGATGGTACGATTGTGATTGTATGAGTGCGATTGTATGATTGCAATTTTATGAGTGCGATTATATGATTATGATTGTATAATTGCGATTGTATGATTGTGATTGTATGATTGTGATTGTATGCTTGCGATTGTCAGATTGTGGTTGTATGATTGTTTTTGTATGATTGTGATTGTATAGTAGTAATTGTATGATTGTGATCGTATGATTGTGATTGTATGATTGTGATTGAATGATTGTGAGTGTATGATTGCGATTGTATGATTGCGATTGTATGATTGGGATTGTATGATTGTGATGTATGATTGTGTTTAGGAGATTGTAATTGTATGATTGCGACTTTATGATTGTGATTGTATGATTGTGATCGTACGATTGTGATCGTATGATTGTGATCGTATGATTGTGATTCTATGATTGTGATTCTATGATTGTGATTGTATGATTGTGATTGTATGCTGGCGACTGTATTATTGTGATTGTATGATTGTGATTGTGTGATTGTGATTGTATGATTGTGATCGCATGATTGTGATTCTATGATTGTGATTGTATGATTGTGATTGTATGCTGGCGACTGTATTATTGTGATTGTATGATTGTGACTGTATGATTGTGATTGTATGATTGTGATTGTATGAATGGGATTGTATTATTGTGATTGTATGATTGTGATTGTGTGATTGTGATTGTATGATTGTGACCGTATGATTGTGATTCTATGATTGTGATTGTATGATTGTGATTGTATGATTGTGATTGTATGATTGCGATTGTATGATTGTGATTTTATGATTGTGATTGTATGCTTGCGATTGTATGATTGTGATTGTATGATTGTGATTGTATGATTGTGATTGTATGATTGAGATTGTATGATTGTGATTGTATGATTGTACTTATGTGATTGTAATTGTATGATTGCGATTGTATGATTGTGATTGTATGATTGTGATTGTATGCTTGCGATTGTATGATTGTGATTGTATGATTGTTTTTGTATGATTGTGATTGTATAGTAATAATTGTATGTTTGTGATCGTATGATTGTGATTGTATGATTGTGATTGAATGATGGTGAGTGTATGATTGTGATTGTATGATTGCGATTGTATGATTGGGATTGTATGATTGTGATGTATGATTGTGTTTAGGAGATTGTAATTGAATGATTGCGATTTTATGATTGTGATTGTATGATTGTAATCGTATGATTGTGACCGTATGATTGTGATCGTATGATTGTGATAGTATGATTGTGTTTCTATGGTTGTGATTCTATGATTGTGATTGTATGATTGTGATTGTATGCTGGCGGCTGTATTATTGTGATTGTATGATTGTGATTGAATCATTGTGATTGTATGATTGTGATTGTATGATTGTGATTGAATGATTGTGAGTGTATGATTGTGATTGTATGATCGCGATCGTATGATTGTGATTGTTTGATTGCGATTGTATGATTGTGATTGTATGATTGTGATTGTATGATTGTGATTGTATGATTGTGATTGTTTGATTGTGATTGTATGATTGTGATTGTATGATTGTGATTGTATGATTGTGATTGTATGATTGGTATAGTATGATTGTGATTGTATGATTGTGCCTGTATGATTGTGATGGTACGATTGTGATTGTATGAGTGCGATTGTATGATTGCAATTTTATGAGTGCGATTATATGATTATGATTGTATAATTGCGATTGTATGATTGTGATTGTATGATTGTGATTGTATGCTTGCGATTGTCAGATTGTGATTGTATGATTGTGATCGTATGATTGTGATTGTATGATTGTGATTGAATGATTGTGAGTGTATGATTGCGATTGTATGATTGCGATTGTATGATTGGGATTGTATGATTGTGATGTATGATTGTGTTTAGGAGATTGTAATTGTATGATTGCGACTTTATGATTGTGATTGTATGATTGTGATCGTACGATTGTGATCGTATGATTGTGATCGTATGATTGTGATTCTATGATTGTGATTCTATGATTGTGATTGTATGATTGTGATTGTATGCTGGCGGCTGTATTATTGTGATTGTATGATTGTGATTGAATGATTGTGATTGTATGATTGTGATTGTATGATTGTGATTGAATGATTGTGAGTGTATGATTGTGATTGTATGATCGCGATCGTATGATTGTGATTGTTTGATTGCGATTGTATGATTGTGATTGTATGATTGCGATTGTATGATTGTGATTGTATGATTGTTTTTGTATGATTGTGATTGTATAGTAATAATTGTATGTTTGTGATCGTATGATTGTGATTGTATGATTGTGATTGAATGATGGTGAGTGTATGATTGTGATTGTATGATTGCGATTGTATGATTGGGATTGTATGATTGTGATGTATGATTGTGTTTAGGAGATTGTAATTGAATGATTGCGATTTTATGATTGTAATTGTATGATTGTAATCGTATGATTGTGACCGTATGATTGTGATCGTATGATTGTGATAGTATGATTGTGTTTCTATGGTTGTGATTCTATGATTGTGATTGTATGATTGTGATTGTATGCTGGCGGCTGTATTATTGTGATTGTATGATTGTGATTGAATGATTGTGATTGTATGATTGTGATTGTATGATTGTGATTGAATGATTGTGAGTGTATGATTGTGATTGTATGATCGCGATCGTATGATTGTGATTGTTTGATTGCGATTGTATGATTGTGATTGTATGATTGTGATTGTATGATTGTGATTGTATGATTGTGATTGTTTGATTGTGATTGTATGATTGTGATTGTATGATTGTGATTGTATGATTGTGATTGTATGATTGGTATAGTATGATTGTGATTGTATGATTGTGCCTGTATGATTGTGATGGTACGATTGTGATTGTATGAGTGCGATTGTATGATTGCAATTTTATGAGTGCGATTATATGATTATGATTGTATAATTGCGATTGTATGATTGTGATTGTATGATTGTGATTGTATGCTTGCGATTGTCAGATTGTGATTGTATGATTGTTTTTGTATGATTGTGATTGTATAGTAGTAATTGTATGATTGTGATCGTATGATTGTGATTGTATGATTGTGATTGAATGATTGTGAGTGTATGATTGCGATTGTATGATTGCGATTGTATGATTGGGATTGTATGATTGTGATGTATGATTGTGTTTAGGAGATTGTAATTGTATGATTGCGACTTTATGATTGTGATTGTATGATTGTGATCGTACGATTGTGATCGTATGATTGTGATCGTATGATTGTGATTCTATGATTGTGATTCTATGATTGTGATTCTATGATTGTGATTGTATGATTGTGATTGTATGCTGGCGACTGTATTATTGTGATTGTATGATTGTGATTGTGTGATTGTGATTGTATGATTGTGATCGTATGATTGTGATTCTATGATTGTGATTGTATGATTGTGATTGTATGCTGGCGACTGTATTATTGTGATTGTATGATTGTGACTGTATGATTGTGATTGTATGATTGTGATTGTATGAATGTGATTGTATTATTGTGATTGTATGATTGTGATTGTGTGATTGTGATTGTATGATTGTGACCGTATGATTGTGATTCTATGATTGTGATTGTATGATTGTGATTGTATGATTGTGATTGTATGATTGTGATTGTATGATTGTGATTGTATGATTGTGATTGTTTGATTGTGATTGTATGATTGTGATTGTATGATTGTGATTGTATGATTGTGATTGTATGATTGTTATAGTATGATTGAGATTGTATGATTGTGATTGTATGATTGTACTTATGTGATTGTAATTGTATGATTGCGATTGTATGATTGTGATTGTATGATTGTGATTGTATGCTTGCGATTGTATGATTGTGATTGTATGATTGTGATTGTATGATTGTGATTGTATGATTGAGATTGTATGATTGTGATTGTATGATTGTACTTATGTGATTGTAATTGTATGATTGCGATTGTATGATTGTGATTGTATGATTGTGATTGTATGCTTGCGATTGTATGATTGTGATTGTATGATTGTTTTTGTATGATTGTGATTGTATAGTAATAATTGTATGTTTGTGATCGTATGATTGTGATTGTATGATTGTGATTGAATGATGGTGAGTGTATGATTGTGATTGTATGATTGCGATTGTATGATTGGGATTGTATGATTGTGATGTATGATTGTGTTTAGGAGATTGTAATTGAATGATTGCGATTTTATGATTGTGATTGTATGATTGTAATCGTATGATTGTGACCGTATGATTGTGATCGTATGATTGTGATAGTATGATTGTGTTTCTATGGTTGTGATTCTATGATTGTGATTGTATGATTGTGATTGTATGCTGGCGGCTGTATTATTGTGATTGTATGATTGTGATTGAATGATTGTGATTGTATGATTGTGATTGTATGATTGTGATTGAATGATTGTGAGTGTATGATTGTGAGTGTATGATTGTGATTGTATGATCGCGATCGTATGATTGTGATTGTTTGATTGCGATTGTATGATTGTGATTGTATGATTGTGATTGTATGATTGTGATTGTATGATTGTGATTGTTTGATTGTGATTGTATGATTGTGATTGTATGATTGTGATTGTATGATTGTGATTGTATGATTGGTATAGTATGATTGTGATTGTATGATTGTGCCTGTATGATTGTGATGGTACGATTGTGATTGTATGAGTGCGATTGTATGATTGCAATTTTATGAGTGCGATTATATGATTATGATTGTATAATTGCGATTGTATGATTGTGATTGTATGATTGTGATTGTATGCTTGCGATTGTCAGATTGTGATTGTATGATTGTTTTTGTATGATTGTGATTGTATAGTAGTAATTGTATGATTGTGATCGTATGATTGTGATTGTATGATTGTGATTGAATGATTGTGAGTGTATGATTGCGATTGTATGATTGCGATTGTATGATTGGGATTGTATGATTGTGATGTATGATTGTGTTTAGGAGATTGTAATTGTATGATTGCGACTTTATGATTGTGATTGTATGATTGTGATCGTACGATTGTGATCGTATGATTGTGATCGTATGATTGTGATTCTATGATTGTGATTCTATGATTGTGATTGTATGATTGTGATTGTATGCTGGCGACTGTATTATTGTGATTGTATGATTGTGATTGTGTGATTGTGATTGTATGATTGTGATCGTATGATTGTGATTCTATGATTGTGATTGTATGATTGTGATTGTATGCTGGCGACTGTATTATTGTGATTGTATGATTGTGACTGTATGATTGTGATTGTATGATTGTGATTGTATGAATGTGATTGTATGATTGTGACTGTATTATTGTGATTGTATGATTGTAATTGCATGGTTGTGATTGTATCATTGTGATTGTATGATTGTGATTGTATGATTGCGATAGTATGATTGTGATTGTATGATAGTGATTGTATGATTGTGATTGTATGATTGTGTTTGTATGACTGTGATTGTATGATGGTGATTGTGTGATTGCGATCGTATGGTTGTGATTGTTCGATTGCGATTGTACGATTGTGATTGTATTATTGTGATTGTATGATTGTTTTTGTATGATTGTGATTGTATGATTGTGATTGTATGATTGTGATTGTATGATTGTGATTGTATGATTGTGATGGTATGATTGTGATTGTATGATTGTGATCGTATGATTGCGATTGTATGATTGCAATTTTATGAGTGCGATTATATGATTACGATTGTATGATTGTGATGGTATGATTGTGATTGTATGATTGTGATTGTATGATTGTGATTGTATGATTGTGATTGTATGATTGTGATTGTATGATTGTGATTGTATGATTGTGATTCTATGATTGTATTTGGGAGATTCTAATTGTATGATTGCGATTTTATGATTGTGATTGTGTGATTGCGATCGTATGATTGTGATTGTATGATTGTGATTCTATGATTGTGATTCTATGATTGTGATCGTATGATTGTGATTGTATGATTGTTATAGTATGATTGTGATTGTATGATTGTGATTGTATGATTGTATTTATGTGATTGTAATTGTATGATTGCGATTGTATGATTGTGATCGTATGATTGTGATTGTATGCTTGCGATTGTATGATTGTTTTTGTATGATTGTGATTGTATGATTGTGATTGTATGATTGTGATTGAATGATTGTGATTGTATGATTGTGATTGTATGATTGTGATTGAATGATTGTGAGTGTATGATTGTGATTGTATGATCGCGATCGTATGATTGTGATTGTTTGATTGCGATTGTATGATTGTGATTGTATGATTGTGATTGTATGATTGTGATTGTATGATTGTGATTGTTTGATTGTGATTGTATGATTGTGATTGTATGATTGTGATTGTATCATTGTGATTGTATGATTGTGATTGTATGATTGCGATAGTATGATTGTGATTCTATGATTGTGATCGTATGATTGTGATTGTATGATTGTTATAGTATGATTGTGATTGTATGATTGTGATTGTATGATTGTGATTGTATGATTGTATTTATGTGATTGTAATTGTATGATTGCGGTTGTATGATTGTGATCGTATGATTGTGATTGTATGCTTGCGATTGTATGATTGTTTTTGTATGATTGTGATTGTATGATTGTGATTGTATGATTGTGATTGTATGATTGTGATTGTATGATTGTGATTGTATGATTGTGATTGTATGATTGAGATTGTATGATTGTAATTGTATGATTGCGATTGTATGATTGTGATTGTATGATTGTGATTGTATGATTGCGATTGTATGATTAGATCGTATGATTGTGATTGTATGATTGTGATCGTTTGATTGTGGTTGTATAATTATGGTTCCATTATTGTGATTGTATGATTGTTCTTGTATGATTATGATCGTATGATTGTAATTGCATGATTGTGATTGTATGATAGTGATTGTATGATTGTGATTGTATGATTGTGATTGTATGATTGTGATTGTATGATGGTGAGTGTATGATTGTGATTGTATGATTGTGATTGTATGATTGTGATTGTATGATTGTGATTGTATGATTGTGATTGTATGATTGTGATTGCATGATTGTGATTGTATGATTGTGACTGTATCATTGTGATTGAATGATTGTGAGTGTATGATTGTGATTGTATGATTGCGATCGTATGATTGTGATTGTTTGATTGTGATTGTGTGATTGTATTTATGTGATTGTAATTGCATGATTGTGATTGTATGATTGTGATTGTATGATTGTGATTGAATGATTGTGATTGTATGATTGTGATTGTATGATTCTGATTGTATGATTGTGATTGTATCATTGTGATTGAATGATTGTGAGTGTATGATTGTGATTGTATGATTGCGATCGTATGATGTGATTGTTTGATTGCAATTGTATGATTGTGATTGTATGATTGTGATCGTATGATTGTGATTGTATGATTGTTATAGTATGATTGTGATTGTATGATTGTATTTATGTGATTGTAATTGTATGATTCCGATTGTATGATTTTGATCGTATGATTGTGATTGTATGCTTGCGATTGTATGATTGTTTTTGTATGATTGTGATTGTATGATTGTGAATGAATGATTGTGATTGTATGATTGTGATTGTATGATTGTATTTATGAGATTGTAATTGTATGATTGCGATTGTATGATTGTGATCGTATGATTGTGATTGTATGCTTGCGATTGTATGATTGTTTTTGTATGATTGTGATTGTATGATTGTGATTGTATGATTGTGATTGAATGATTGTGATTGTATGATTGTGATTGTATGATTGTGATTGAATGATTGTGAGTGTATGATTGTGATTGTATGATCGCGATCGTATGATTGTGATTGTTTGATTGCGATTGTATGATTGTGATTGTATGATTGTGATTGTATGATTGTGATTGTATGATTGTGATTGTTTGATTGTGATTGTATGATTGTGATTGTATGATTGTGATTGTATGATTGTGATTGTATGATTGGTATAGTATGATTGTGATTGTATGATTGTGCCTGTATGATTGTGATGGTACGATTGTGATTGTATGAGTGCGATTGTATGATTGCAATTTTATGAGTGCGATTATATGATTATGATTGTATAATTGCGATTGTATGATTGTGATTGTATGATTGTGATTGTATGCTTGCGATTGTCAGATTGTGATTGTATGATTGTTTTTGTATGATTGTGATTGTATAGTAGTAATTGTATGATTGTGATCGTATGATTGTGATTGTATGATTGTGATTGAATGATTGTGAGTGTATGATTGCGATTGTATGATTGCGATTGTATGATTGGGATTGTATGATTGTGATGTATGATTGTGTTTAGGAGATTGTAATTGTATGATTGCGACTTTATGATTGTGATTGTATGATTGTGATCGTACGATTGTGATCGTATGATTGTGATCGTATGATTGTGATTCTATGATTGTGATTCTATGATTGTGATTGTATGATTGTGATTGTATGCTGGCGACTGTATTATTGTGATTGTATGATTGTGATTGTGTGATTGTGATTGTATGATTGTGATCGTATGATTGTGATTCTATGATTGTGATTGTATGATTGTGATTGTATGCTGGCGACTGTATTATTGTGATTGTATGATTGTGACTGTATGATTGTGATTGTATGATTGTGATTGTATGAATGTGATTGTATTATTGTGATTGTATGATTGTGATTGTGTGATTGTGATTGTATGATTGTGACCGTATGATTGTGATTCTATGATTGTGATTGTATGATTGTGATTGTATGATTGTGATTGTATGATTGTGATTGTATGATTGTGATTGTATGATTGTGATTGTATGATTGTGATTGTATGATTGTGATTGTATGATTGTGATTCTATGATTGTATTTGGGAGATTGTAATTGTATGATTGCGATTTTATGATTGTGATTGTGTGATTGCGATCGTATGATTGTGATTGTATGATTGTGATTCTATGATTGTGATTCTATGATTGTGATCGTATGATTGTGATTGTATGATTGTTATAGTATGACTGTGATTGTATGATTGTGATTGTATGATTGTATTTATGAGATTGTAATTGTATGATTGCGATTGTATGATTGTGATCGTATGATTGTGATTGTATGCTTGCGATTGTATGATTGTTTTTGTATGATTGTGATTGTATGATTGTGATTGTATGATTGTGATTGAATGATTGTGATTGTATGATTGTGATTGTATGATTGTGATTGAATGATTGTGAGTGTATGATTGTGATTGTATGATCGCGATCGTATGATTGTGATTGTTTGATTGCGATTGTATGATTGTGATTGTATGATTGTGATTGTATGATTGTGATTGTATGATTGTGATTGTTTGATTGTGATTGTATGATTGTGATTGTATGATTGTGATTGTATGATTGTGATTGTATGATTGTGATTGTATGATTGGTATAGTATGATTGTGATTGTATGATTGTGCCTGTATGATTGTGATGGTACGATTGTGATTGTATGAGTGCGATTGTATGATTGCAATTTTATGAGTGCGATTATATGATTATGATTGTATAATTGCGATTGTATGATTGTGATTGTATGATTGTGATTGTATGCTTGCGATTGTCAGATTGTGATTGTATGATTGTTTTTGTATGATTGTGATTGTATAGTAGTAATTGTATGATTGTGATCGTATGATTGTGATTGTATGATTGTGATTGAATGATTGTGAGTGTATGATTGCGATTGTATGATTGCGATTGTATGATTGGGATTGTATGATTGTGATGTATGATTGTGTTTAGGAGATTGTAATTGTATGATTGCGACTTTATGATTGTGATTGTATGATTGTGATCGTACGATTGTGATCGTATGATTGTGATCGTATGATTGTGATTCTACGATTGTGATTCTATGATTGTGATTGTATGATTGTGATTGTATGCTGGCGACTGTATTATTGTGATTGTATGATTGTGATTGTGTGATTGTGATTGTATGATTGTGATCGTATGATTGTGATTCTATGATTGTGATTGTATGATTGTGATTGTATGCTGGCGACTGTATTATTGTGATTGTATGATTGTGACTGTATGATTGTGATTGTATGATTGTGATTGTATGAATGGGATTGTATTATTGTGATTGTATGATTGTGATTGTGTGATTGTGATTGTATGATTGTGACCGTATGATTGTGATTCTATGATTGTGATTGTATGATTGTGATTGTATGATTGTGATTGTATGATTGTGATTGTATGCTGGCGGCTGTATTATTGTGATTGTATGATTGTGATTGAATGATTGTGATTGTATGATTGTGATTGTATGATTGTGATTGAATGATTGTGAGTGTATGATTGTGATTGTATGATCGCGATCGTATGATTGTGATTGTTTGATTGCGATTGTATGATTGTGATTGTATGATTGTGATTGTATGATTGTGATTGTATGATTGTGATTGTTTGATTGTGATTGTATGATTGTGATTGTATGATTGTGATTGTATGATTGTGATTGTATGATTGGTATAGTATGATTGTGATTGTATGATTGTGCCTGTATGATTGTGATGGTACGATTGTGATTGTATGAGTGCGATTGTATGATTGCAATTTTATGAGTGCGATTATATGATTATGATTGTATAATTGCGATTGTATGATTGTGATTGTATGATTGTGATTGTATGATTGTGATTGTATGATTGTGATTGTATGATTGTGATTGTTTGATTGTGATTGTATGATTGTGATTGTATGATTGTGATTGTATCATTGTGATTGTATGATTGTGATTGTATGATTGCGATAGTATGATTGTGATTCTATGATTGTGATCGTATGATTGTGATTGTATGATTGTTATAGTATGATTGTGATTGTATGATTGTGATTGTATGATTGTATTTATGTGATTGTAATTGTATGATTGCGATTGTATGATTGTGATCGTATGATTGTGATTGTATGCTTGCGATTGTATGATTGTTTTTGTATGATTGTGATTGTATGATTGTGATTGTATGATTGTGATTGTATGATTGTGATTGTATGATTCTGATTGTATGATTGTGATTGTATGATTGTAATTGTATGATTGTAATTGTATGATTGCGATTGTATGATTGTGATTGTATGATTGTGATTGTATGATTGCGATTGTATGATTAGATCGTATGATTGTGATTGTATGATTGTGATCGTTTGATTGTGGTTGTATAATTATGGTTCCATTATTGTGATTGTATGATTGTTCTTGTATGATTATGATCGTATGATTGTAATTGCATGATTGTGATTGTATGATAGTGATTGTATGATTGTGATTGTATGATTGTGATTGTATGATTGTGATTGTATGATGGTGAGTGTATGATTGTGATTGTATGATTGTGATTGTATGATTGTGATTGTATGATTGTGATTGTATGATTGTGATTGTATGATTGTGATTGCATGATTGTGATTGTATGATTGTGACTGTATCATTGTGATTGAATGATTGTGAGTGTATGATTGTGATTGTATGATTGCGATCGTATGATTGTGATTGTTTGATTGTGATTGTGTGATTGTATTTATGTGATTGTAATTGCATGATTGTGATTGTATGATTGTGATTGTATGATTGTGATTGAATGATTGTGATTGTATGATTGTGATTGTATGATTCTGATTGTATGATTGTGATTGTATCATTGTGATTGAATGATTGTGAGTGTATGATTGTGATTGTATGATTGCGATCGTATGATGTGATTGTTTGATTGCAATTGTATGATTGTGATTGTATGATTGTGATCGTATGATTGTGATTGTATGATTGTTATAGTATGATTGTGATTGTATGATTGTATTTATGTGATTGTAATTGTATGATTCCGATTGTATGATTGTGATCGTATGATTGTGATTGTATGCTTGCGATTGTATGATTGTGATTGTATGATTGTGATTGTATGATTGTGATTGTATGATTGTGATTGTATGATTGTGATTGTATGATTGTGATTGTATGGTTGTATTTGGGAGATTGTAATTGTATGATTGCGATTTTATGATTGCGATTGTATGATGGTGACTGTACTTATTGTGATTGTATGATTGTGATTGTATGATTGTGATCGTATGATTGTGATTGTATGATTGCGATCG
Organism: Megachile rotundata; assembly: GCF_050947335.1. Lineage (NCBI taxonomy): Eukaryota > Metazoa > Arthropoda > Insecta > Hymenoptera > Megachilidae > Megachile > Megachile rotundata. Next base: position 28,551 of record NW_027473375.1, on the reverse strand, counting down.
TATGATTAGGATCGTATGATTGTGATCGTATGATTGTGATTGTATGATAGAAATTGTATGATTGTGACCGTATGATTGTGATTCTATGATTGTGATCGTTTGATTGTGGTTGTATAATTATGGTTCTATTATTGTGATTGTATTATTGTTCTTGTATGATTATGATCGTATGATTGTAATTGCATGATTGTGATTATATGATTGTGATTGTGTGATTGTGATCGTATGGTTGTGATAGTTCGATTGCGATTGTACGTTTGTGATTGTATTATTGTGATTGTATGATTGTGATTGTATGATTGTGATTGTATGATTGTGATTGTATGATTGTGATTGTATGATTGCGATTGTATGATTGTGATTGTATGATTTTTTTTGTATGATTGTGATTCTTTAGTAGTAATTGTATGATTGTGATCGCATGATTGTGATTGTATGATACTGATTGAATGATTGTGAGTGTATGATTGTGATTGTATGATTGTATTTGGGTGATTGTAATTGTATGATTGCGATTTTATGATTGTGATTGTATGATTGTGATTCTATGATTGTGATTGTATGATTGTGATTGTATGATTGTGATTGTATGATTGTGATTGTATGATTGTGATTGTATGATTGTGATTGTATGATTGTGATTGTATGATTGTGATTGCATGATTGTGATTGTATGATTGTGATTGTATGATTTTGATTGTATGATTGTTATAGTATGATTGTGATTGCATGATTGTGATTGTATGATTGTATTTATGTGATTGTAATTGTATGATTGCGATTGTATGATTGTGATTGTATGTTTGTGATCGTATGATTGTGATTGTATGACTGCGATCGTATGATTAGGATCGTATGATTGTGATCGTATGATTGTGATTGTATGTTAGAAATTGTATGATTGTGATCGTATGATTGTGATTCTATGATTGTGATCGTTTGATTGTGGTTGTATAATAATGGTTCTATTATTGTGATTGTATTATTGTTCTTGTATGATTATGATCATATGATTGTAATTGCATGATTGTGATTATATGATAGTGATTGTGTGATTGTGATCGTATGGTTGTGATAGTTCGATTGCGATTGTACGATTGTGATTGTATTATTGTGATTGTATGATTGTTTTTGTATGATTATGATTGTGTGATTGTGATTGTATGATTGTGCCTGTATGATTGTGATGGTATTATTGTGATTGTATGATTATGATTGTGTGATTGTGATTGTATGATTGTGCCTGTATGATTGTGATTGTATGATTGTGATCGTATGATTGTGATCGTATGATTGTGATCGTATGATTGTGATTCTATGATTGTGATTCTATGATTGTGATTGTATGATTGTGATTGTATGCTGGCGACTGTATTATTGTGATTGTATGGTTGTGATTGTATGATTGTGATTGTATGATTGTGATTGTATGATTGTGATTGTATGATTGTGATTGTATGATTGTGATTGTATGATTGTGATTGTATGATTGTGATTGTATGATTGTGATTGTATGATTGTGATTGTATGATTGTGATTGTATGATTGTGATTGTATGATTGTGATTGTATGATTGTGATTGTATGATTGTGATTGTATGATTGTGATTGTGTGATTGTGATTGTATGGTTGTATTTGGGAGATTGTAATTGTATGATTGCGATTTTATGATTGCGATTGTATGATGGTGACTGTATTATTGTGATTGTATGATTGTGATTGTATGATTGTGATTGTATGATTGTGATTGTATGATTGTGATTGTATGATTGTGATTGTATGATTGTGATTGTACGATTGTGATTGTAGGATTGTGATTGTATGACTGCGATTGTATGTTTGTGATTGTATGATTGTTTTTGTATGATTGTGATTGAATAGTAGTAATTGTATGATTGTGATCGTATGATTGTGATTGTATGATTGTGATCGAATGATTGTGAGTGTATGATTGTGATTGTATGATTGTGATTGTATGATTGTGATTGTTTGATTGTGATTGTATGATTGTGATTGTATGATTGTGATTGTATGATTGTGATTGTATGATTGTTATAGTATGATTGAGATTGTATGATTGTGATTGTATGATTGTACTTATGTGATTGTAATTGTATGATTGCGATTGTATGATTGTGATTGTATGATTGTGATTGTATGCTTGCGATTGTATGATTGTGATTGTATGATTGTTTTTGTATGATTGTGATTGTATAGTAGTAATTGTATGTTTGTGATCGTATGATTGTGATTGTATGATTGTGATTGAATGATGGTGAGTGTATGATTGTGATTGTATGATTGCGATTGTATGATTGGGATTGTATGATTGTGATGTATGATTGTGTTTAGGAGATTGTAATTGTATGATTGCGATTTTATGATTGTGATTGTATGATTGTAATCGTATGATTGTGACCGTATGATTGTGATCGTATGATTGTGATAGTATGATTGTGTTTTTATGGTTGTGATTCTATGATTGTGATTGTATGATTGTGATTGTATGCTGGCGACTGTATTATTGTGATTGTATGATTGTGATTGAATGATTGTGATTGTATGATTGTGATTGTATGATTGTGATTGAATGATTGTGAGTGTATGATTGTGATTGTATGATCGCGATCGTATGATTGTAATTGTTTGATTGCGATTGTATGATTGTGATTGTATGATTGTGATTGTATGATTGTGATTGTTTGATTGTGATTGTATGATTGCGATCGTATGATTAGGATCGTATGATTGTGATCGTATGATTGTGATTCTATGATTGTGATCGTTTGATTGTGGTTGTATAATTATGGTTCTATTATTGTGATTGTATGATTGCGATTGTATGATTGTGATTGTATGATTGCGATCGTATGATTGTGATTGTTTGATTGCAATTGCATGATTGTGATTGTATTATTGTGAATGTATGATTTTGATTGAATGATTGTTATAGTATGATTGTGATTGTATAGTAGTAATTGTATGATTGTGATCGTATGATTGTGATTGTATGATAGAAATTGTATGATTGTGATCGTATGATTGTGATTCTATGATTGTGATCGTTTGATTGTGGTTGTATAATTATGGTTCTATTATTGTGATTGTATTATTGATCTTGTATGATTATGATCGTATGATTGTATTTGCATGATTGTGATTGTATGATTGTGATTGTGTGATGGTGATCGTATGGTTGTGATTGTTCGATTGCGATTGTAGGATTGTGATTGTATTATTGTGATTGTATGATTGTTTTTGTATGATTATGATTGTATGATTGTGATTGTATGATTATGATTGTATGATTGTGATTGTATGATTGTGCCTGTATGACTGTGATGGCATGATTGTGATTGTATGATTGGGATTGTATGATTGTGATTGTATGATTGTGATTGTATGATTGTGATTGTATGATTGTGATTGTATGATTGTATTTGGTAGATTGTAATTGTATGATTGCCATTTTATGATTGCGATTGTATGATTGTGATTGCATGATTGTGATTGTATGGTTGTGATTGTATTATTGTGACTGTATGATTGTGATTGTATGATTGTGATTGTATGATTGTGATCGTATGATTGTGATTCTATGATTGTGATCGTTTGATTGTGGTTGTATAATAATGGTTCTATTATTGTGATTGTATTATCGTTCTTGTATGATTATGATCGTATGATTGTAATTGCATGATTGTGATTATATGATTGTGATTGTGTGATTGTGATCGTATGGTTGTGATAGTTCGATTGCGATTGTACGATTGTGATTGTATTATTGTGATTGTATGATTGTTTTTGTATGATTATGATTGTGTGATTGTGATTGTATGATTGTGCCTGTATGATTGTGATGGTATTATTGTGATTGTATGATTATGATTGTGTGATTGTGATTGTATGATTGTGCCTGTATGATTGTGATTGTATGATTGTGATCGTATGATTGTGATCGTATGATTGTGATTGTATGATTGTATTTGGTAGATTGTAATTGTATGATTGCCATTTTATGATTGCGATTGTATGATTGTGTTTGCATGATTGTGATTGTATGATTGTGATTGTATTATTGTGACTGTATGATTGTGATTGTATGATTGTGATTGTATGATTGTGGTTGTATGATTGCGATCGTATGATTGTGATCGTATGATTGTGATTCTATGAATGTGATCGTTTGATTGTGGTTGTATAATTATGGTTCTATTATTGTGATTGTATTATTGTTCTTGTATGATTATGATCGTATGATTGTAATTGCATGATTGTGATTGTATGATTGTGATTGTGTGATTGTGATCGTATAGTTGTGATTGTTCGATTGCGATTGTACGATTGTGATTGTATTATTGTGATTGTATGATTGTGATTGCATGATTGTGATTGTATGATTGTGATTGTATGATTTTGATTGTATGATTGTTATAGTATGATTGTGATTGCATGATTGTGATTGTATGATTGTATTTATGTGATTGTAATTGTATGATTGCGATTGTATGATTGTGATTGTATGTTTGTGATCGTATGATTGTGATTGTATGACTGCGATCGTATGATTAGGATCGTATGATTGTGATCGTATGATTGTGATTGTATGTTAGAAATTGTATGATTGTGATCGTATGATTGTGATTCTATGATTGTGATCGTTTGATTGTGGTTGTATAATAATGGTTCTATTATTGTGATTGTATTATTGTTCTTGTATGATTATGATCATATGATTGTAATTGCATGATTGTGATTATATGATAGTGATTGTGTGATTGTGATCGTATGGTTGTGATAGTTCGATTGCGATTGTACGATTGTGATTGTATTATTGTGATTGTATGATTGTTTTTGTATGATTATGATTGTGTGATTGTGATTGTATGATTGTGCCTGTATGATTGTGATGGTATTATTGTGATTGTATGATTATGATTGTGTGATTGTGATTGTATGATTGTGCCTGTATGATTGTGATTGTATGATTGTGATCGTATGATTGTGATCGTATGATTGTGATCGTATGATTGTGATTCTATGATTGTGATTCTATGATTGTGATTGTATGATTGTGATTGTATGCTGGCGACTGTATTATTGTGATTGTATGGTTGTGATTGTATGATTGTGATTGTATGATTGTGATTGTATGATTGTGATTGTATGATTGTGATTGTATGATTGTGATTGTATGATTGTGATTGTATGATTGTGATTGTATGATTGTGATTGTATGATTGTGATTGTATGATTGTGATTGTATGATTGTGATTGTATGATTGTGATTGTATGATTGTGATTGTATGATTGTGATTGTATGATTGTGATTGTGTGATTGTGATTGTATGGTTGTATTTGGGAGATTGTAATTGTATGATTGCGATTTTATGATTGCGATTGTATGATGGTGACTGTATTATTGTGATTGTATGATTGTGATTGTATGATTGTGATTGTATGATTGTGATTGTATGATTGTGATTGTATGATTGTGATTGTATGATTGTGATTGTACGATTGTGATTGTAGGATTGTGATTGTATGACTGCGATTGTATGTTTGTGATTGTATGATTGTTTTTGTATGATTGTGATTGAATAGTAGTAATTGTATGATTGTGATCGTATGATTGTGATTGTATGATTGTGATCGAATGATTGTGAGTGTATGATTGTGATTGTATGATTGTGATTGTATGATTGTGATTGTTTGATTGTGATTGTATGATTGTGATTGTATGATTGTGATTGTATGATTGTGATTGTATGATTGTTATAGTATGATTGAGATTGTATGATTGTGATTGTATGATTGTACTTATGTGATTGTAATTGTATGATTGCGATTGTATGATTGTGATTGTATGATTGTGATTGTATGCTTGCGATTGTATGATTGTGATTGTATGATTGTTTTTGTATGATTGTGATTGTATAGTAGTAATTGTATGTTTGTGATCGTATGATTGTGATTGTATGATTGTGATTGAATGATGGTGAGTGTATGATTGTGATTGTATGATTGCGATTGTATGATTGGGATTGTATGATTGTGATGTATGATTGTGTTTAGGAGATTGTAATTGTATGATTGCGATTTTATGATTGTGATTGTATGATTGTAATCGTATGATTGTGACCGTATGATTGTGATCGTATGATTGTGATAGTATGATTGTGTTTTTATGGTTGTGATTCTATGATTGTGATTGTATGATTGTGATTGTATGCTGGCGACTGTATTATTGTGATTGTATGATTGTGATTGAATGATTGTGATTGTATGATTGTGATTGTATGATTGTGATTGAATGATTGTGAGTGTATGATTGTGATTGTGTGATGGTGATCGTATGCTTGTGATTGTTCGATTGCGATTGTAGGATTGTGATTGTATTATTGTGATTGTATGATTGTTTTTGTATGATTATGATTGTATGATTGTGATTGTATGATTATGATTGTATGATTGTGATTGTATGATTGTGCCTGTATGACTGTGATGGTATGATTGTGATTGTATGATTGTGATTGTATGATTGTGATTGTATGATTGTGATTGTATGATTGTGATTGTATGATTGTGATTGTATGATTGTATTTGGTAGATTGTAATTGTATGATTGCCATTTTATGATTGCGATTGTATGATTGTGATTGCATGATTGTGATTGTATGGTTGTGATTGTATTATTGTGACTGTATGATTGTGATTGTATGATTGTGATTGTATGATTGTGGTTGTATGATTGCGATCGTATGATTGTGATCGTATGATTGTGATTCTATGATTGTGATCGTTTGATTGTGGTTGTATAATTATGGTTCTATTATTGTGATTGTATTATTGTTCTTGTATGATTATGATCGTATGATTGTAATTGCATGATTGTGATTGTATGATTGTGATTGTGTGATTGTGATCGTATAGTTGTGATTGTTCGATTGCGATTGTACGATTGTGATTGTATTATTTTGATTGTATGATTGTGATTGCATGATTGTGATTTTATGATTGTGATTGTATGATTTTGATTGTATGATTGTTATAGTATGATTGTGATTGCATGATTGTGATTGTATGATTGTATTTATGTGATTGTAATTGTATGATTGCGATTGTATGATTGTGATTGTATGTTTGTGATCGTATGATTGTGATTTTATGACTGCGATCGTATGATTAGGATCGTATGATTGTGATCGTATGATTGTGATTGTATGATAGAAATTGTATGATTGTGATCGTATGATTGTTATTCTATGATTGTGATCGTTTGATTGTGGTTGTATAATAATGGTTCTATTATTGTGATTGTATTATTGTTCTTGTATGATTATGATCGTATGATTGTAATTGCATGATTGTGATTATATGATTGTGATTGTGTGATTGTGATCGTGTGGTTGTGATAGTTCGATTGCGATTGTACGATTGTGATTGTATTATTGTGATTGTATGATTGTTTTTGTATGATTATGATTGTGTGATTGTGATTGTATGATTGTGCCTGTATGATTGTGATGGTATTATTGTGATTGTATGATTATGATTGTGTGATTGTGATTGTATGATTGTGCCTGTATGATTGTGATTGTATGATTGTGATCGTATGATTGTGATCGTATGATTGTGATTCTATGATTGTGATTCTATGATTGTGATTGTATGATTGTGATTGTATGCTGGCGACTGTATTATTGTGATTGTATGATTGTGATTGTATGATTGTGATTGTATGATTGTGATTGTATGATTGTGCTTGTATGATTGTGATTGTATGATTGTGATTGTATGATTGTGATTGTATGATTGTGATTGTACGATTGTGATTGTATGATTGTGATTGTATGATTGTGATTGTATGATTGTGATTGTATGATTGTGATTGTATGATTGTGATTGTATGATTGTGATTGTATGATTGTGATTGTATGATTGTGATTGTATGATTGTGATTGTATGATTGTGATTGTATGGTTGTATTTGGGAGATTGTAATTGTATGATTGCGATTTTATGATTGCGATTGTATGATGGTGACTGTATTATTGTGATTGTATGATTGTGATTGTATGATTGTGATTGTATGATTGTGATTGTATGATTGTGATTGTATGATTGTGATTGTATGATTGTGATTGTACGATTGTGATTGTATGATTGTGATTGTATGACTGCGATTGTATATTTGTGATTGTATGATTGTTTTTGTATGATTGTGATTGAATAGTAGTAATTGTATGATTGTGATCGTATGATTGTGATCGTATGATTGTGATTGTATGATTGTGATTGAATGATTGTGAGTGTATGATTGTGATTGTATGATTGTGATTGTATGATTGTGATTGTTTGATTGCGATTGTATGATTGTGATTGTATGATTGTGATTGTATGATTGTGATTGTTTGATTGTGATTGTATGATTGTGATTGTATGATTGTGATTGTATGATTGTGATTGTATGATTGGTATAGTATGATTGTGATTGTATGATTGTGCCTGTATGATTGTGATGGTATGATTGTGATTGTATGAGTGCGATTGTATGATTGCAATTTTATGAGTGCGATTATATGATTATGATTGTATAATTGCGATTGTATGATTGTGATTGTATGATTGTGATTGTATGCTTGCGATTGTCAGATTGTGATTGTATGATTGTTTTTGTATGATTGTGATTGTATAGTAGTAATTGTATGATTGTGATCGTATGATTGTGATTCTATGATTGTGATTCTATGATTGTGATTGTATGATTGTGATTGTATGCTGGCGACTGTATTATTGTGATTGTATGATTGTGATTGTGTGATTGTGATTGTATGATTGTGATCGTATGATTGTGATTCTATGATTGTGATTGTATGATTGTGATTGTATGCTGGCGACTGTATTATTGTGATTGTATGATTGTGACTGTATGATTGTGATTGTATGATTGTGATTGTATGAATGTGATTGTATGATTGTGACTGTATTATTGTGATTGTATGATTGTAATTGCATCGTTGTGATTGTATCATTGTGATTGTATGATTGTGATTGTATGATTGCGATAGTATGATTGTGATTGTATGATAGTGATTGTATGATTGTGATTGTATGATTGTGATTGTATGACTGTGATTGTATGATGGTGATTGTGTGATTGCGATCGTATGGTTGTGATTGTTCGATTGCGATTGTACGATTGTGATTGTATTATTGTGATTGTATGATTGTTTTTGTATGATTGTGATTGTATGATTGTGATTGTATGATTGTGATTGTATGATTGTGATTGTATGATTGTGATTGTATGATTGTGATTGTATGATTGTGCCTGTATGATTGTGATGGTATGATTGTGATTGTATGATTGCAATTTTATGATTGTGATTGTATGATTGTGATTGTATGATTGTGATTGTATGATTGTGATTGTATGATTGTGATTGTATGCTTGCGATTGTCAGATTGTGATTGTATGATTGTTTTTGTATGATTGTGATTGTATAGTAGTAATTGTATGATTGTGATCGTATGATTGTGATTGTATGAGTGCGATTGTATGATTGCAATTTTATGAGTGCGATTATATGATTATGATTGTATAATTGCGATTGTATGATTGTGATTGTATGATTGTGATTGTATGCTTGCGATTGTCAGATTGTGATTGTATGATTGTTTTTGTATGATTGTGATTGTATAGTAGTAATTGTATGATTGTGATCGTATGATTGTGATTGTATGATTGTGATTGAATGATTGTGAGTGTATGATTGCGATTGTATGATTGCGATTGTATGATTGGGATTGTATGATTGTGATGTATGATTGTGTTTAGGATATTGTAATTGTATGATTGCGACTTTATGATTGTGATTGTATGATTGTGATCGTACGATTGTGATCGTATGATTGTGATCGTATGATTGTGATTCTATGATTGTGATTCTATGATTGTGATTGTATGATTGTGATTTTATGCTGGCGACTGTATTATTGTGATTGTATGATTGTGATTGTGTGATTGTGATTGTATGATTGTGATCGTATGATTGTGATTCTATGATTGTGATTGTATGATTGTGATTGTATGCTGGCGACTGTATTATTGTGATTGTATGATTGTGACTGTATGATTGTGATTGTATGATTGTGATTGTATGAATGTGATTGTATGATTGTGACTGTATTATTGTGATTGTATGATTGTAATTGCATGGTTGTGATTGTATCATTGTGATTGTATGATTGTGATTGTATGATTGCGATAGTATGATTGTGATTGTATGATTGTGATTGTATGATTGTGATTGTATGATTGTGATTGTATGACTGTGATTGTATGATGGTGATTGTGTGATTGCGATCGTATGGTTGTGATTGTTCGATTGCGATTGTACGATTGTGATTGTATTATTGTGATTGTATGATTGTTTTTGTATGATTGTGATTGTATGATTGTGATTGTATGATTGTGATTGTTTGATTGTGATTGTATGATTGTGATTGTATGATTGTGATTGTATGATTGTGATTGTATGATTGTTATAGTATGATTGTGAATGTATGATTGTGCCTGTATGATTGTGATGGTATGATTGTGATTGTATGAGTGCGATTGTATGATTGCAATTTTATGAGTGCGATTATATGATTATGATTGTATAATTGCGATTGTATGATTGTGATTGTATGATTGTGATTGTATGCTTGCGATTGTCAGATTGTGATTGTATGATTGTTTTTGTATGATTGTGATTGTATAGTAGTAATTGTATGATTGTGATCGTATGATTGTGATTGTATGATTGTGATTGAATGATTGTGAGTGTATGATTGCGATTGTATGATTGCGATTGTATGATTGGGATTGTATGATTGTGATGTATGATTGTGTTTAGGATATTGTAACTGTATGATTGCGACTTTATGATTGTGATTGTATGATTGTGATCGTACGATTGTGATCGTATGATTGTGATCGTATGATTGTGATTCTATGATTGTGATTCTATGATTGTGATTGTATGATTGTGATTTTATGCTGGCGACTGTATTATTGTGATTGTATGATTGTGATTGTGTGATTGTGATTGTATGATTGTGATCGTATGATTGTGATTCTATGATTGTGATTGTATGATTGTGATTGTATGCTGGCGACTGTATTATTGTGATTGTATGATTGTGACTGTATGATTGTGATTGTATGATTGTGATTGTATGAATGTGATTGTATGATTGTGACTGTATTATTGTGATTGTATGATTGTAATTGCATGGTTGTGATTGTATCATTGTGATTGTATGATTGTGCCTGTATGATTGTGATGGTATGATTGTGATTGTATGATTGTGATTGTATGACTGTGATTGTATGATGGTGATTGTGTGATTGCGATCGTATGGTTGTGATTGTTCGATTGCGATTGTACGATTGTGATTGTATTATTGTGATTGTATGATTGTTTTTGTATGATTGTGATTGTATGATTGTGATTGTATGATTGTGATTGTATGATTGTGATTGTATGATTGTGATTGTATGATTGTGATTGTGTGATTGTGCCTGTATGATTGTGATGGTATGATTGTGATTGTATGATTGCAATTTTATGAGTGTGATTATATGATTATGATTGTATGATTGTGATTGTATGATTGTGATTGTATGATTGTTTTTGTATGATTGTGATGGTATGATTGTGATTGTATGATTGTGATCGTATGATTGCGATTGTATGATTGCAATTTTATGAGTGCGATTATATGATTACGATTGTATGATTGTGATGGTATGATTGTGATTGTATGATTGTGATTGTATGATTGTGATTGTATGATTGTGATTGTATGATTGTGATTGTATGATTGCGATTGTATGATTAGATCGTATGATTGTGATTGTATGATTGTGATTGTATGATTGTGATTGTATGATTGTGATTGTATCATTGTGATTGAATGATTGTGAGTGTATGATTGTGATTGTATGATTGCGATCGTATGATGTGATTGTTTGATTGCAATTGTATGATTGTGATTGTATGATTGTGATCGTATGATTGTGATTGTATGATTGTTATAGTATGATTGTGATTGTATGATTGTGATTGTATGATTGTATTTATGTGATTGTAATTGTATGATTCCGATTGTATGATTGTGATCGTATGATTGTGATTGTATGCTTGCGATTGTATGATTGTTTTTGTATGATTGTGATTGTATGATTGTGATTGAATGATTGTGATTGTATAATTGTGATTGTATGATGGTGACTGTAGTATTGTGAGTGTATGATTGTGATTGTATGATTGTGATTGTATGATTGTGATTGTATGATTGTTTTTGTATGATTGTGATTGCATGATTGTGATTGTATGATTGTGAATGTATGATTGTGCTTGTATGATTGTGATTGTATGATTGTGATTGTATGATTGTGATTGGATGATTGTGATTGTATGATTGTGATTGTATAATTGTGATTGTATGATGGTGACTGTAGTATTGTGAGTGTATGATTGTGATTGTATGATTGTGATTGTATGATTGTTTTTGTATGATTGTGATTGCATGATTGTGATTGTATGATTGTGATTGTATGATTGTGCTTGTATGATTGTGATTGTATGATTGTGATTGTATGATTGTGATTGGATGATTGTGATTGTATGATTGTAATTGTATGATTGCCATTGTATGATTGTGATTGTATGATTGTGATTGTATGACTGTGATTGTATGATTGTGATTGCATGATTGTGATTATATGATTGTGATTGTATGATTGTGATTGTATGCTGGCGACTGTATTATTGTGATTGTATGATTGTGATTGAATGATTGTGATTGTAAGATTGTGATTGTATGATTGTGATTGAATGATTGTGAGTGTATGATTGTGATTGTATGATCGCGATCGTATGATTGTGATTGTTTGATTGCGATTGTATGATTGTGATTGTATGATCGTGATTGTATGATTGTGATTGTTTGATTGTGATTGTATGATTGTGATTGTATGATTGGGATTGTATGATTGTGATTGTATGATTGGTATAGTATGATTGTGATTGTATGATTGTGCCTGTATGATTGTGATGGTATGATTGTGATTGTATGATTGTTTTTGTATGATTGTGATGGTATGATTGTGATTGTATGATTGTGATCGTATGATTGCGATTGTATGATTGCAATTTTATGAGTGCGATTATATGATTACGATTGTATGATTGTGATGGTATGATTGTATTTATGTGATTGTAATTGTATGATTGCGATTGTATGATTGTGATCGTATGATTGTGATTGTATGATTGTGATCGTTTGATTGTGGTTGTATAATTATGGTTCCATTATTGTGATTGTATGATTGTTCTTGTATGATTATGATCGTATGATTGTAATTGCATGATTGTGATTGTATGATTGTGATTGTATGATTGTGATTGTATGATTGTGATTGTATGATTGTGATTGTATGATGGTGAGTGTATGATTGTGATTGTATGATTGTGATTGTATGATTGTGATTGTATGATTGTGATTGTAAGATTGTGATTGCATGATTGTGATTGTATGATTGTGTTTGTATCATTGTGATTGAATGATTGTGAGTGTATGATTGTGATTGTATGATTGCGATCATATGATTGTGATTGTTTGATTGTGATTGTGTGATTGTATTTATGTGATTGTAATTGCATGATTGTGATTGTATGATTGTGATTGTATGATTGTGATTGAATGATTGTGATTGTATGATTGTGATTGTATGATTGTGATTGTATGATTGTGATTGTATCATTGTGATTGAATGATTGTGAGTGTATGATTGTGATTGTATGATTGCGATCGTATGATGTGATTGTTTGTTTGCAATTGTATGATTGTGATTGTATGATTGTGATCGTATGATTGTGATTGTATGATTGTTATAGTATGATTGTGATTGTATGATTGTGATTGTATGAATGTGATTGTATGATTGTGACTGTATTATTGTGATTGTATGATTGTAATTGCATCGTTGTGATTGTATCATTGTGATTGTATGATTGTGATTGTATGATTGCGATAGTATGATTGTGATTGTATGATAGTGATTGTATGATTGTGATTGTATGATTGTGATTGTATGACTGTGATTGTATGATGGTGATTGTGTGATTGCGATCGTATGGTTGTGATTGTTCGATTGCGATTGTACGATTGTGATTGTATTATTGTGATTGTATGATTGTTTTTGTATGATTGTGATTGTATGATTGTGATTGTATGATTGTGATTGTATGATTGTGATTGTATGATTGTGATTGTATGATTGTGATTGTATGATTGTGCCTGTATGATTGTGATGGTATGATTGTGATTGTATGATTGCAATTTTATGATTGTGATTGTATGATTGTGATTGTATGATTGTGATTGTATGATTGTGATTGTATGATTGTGATTCTATGATTGTATTTGGGAGATTGTAATTGTATGATTGCGATTTTATGATTGTGATTGTGTGATTGCGATCGTATGATTGTGATTGTATGATTGTGATTCTATGATTGTGATTCTATGATTGTGATCGTATGATTGTGATTGTATGATTGTTATAGTATGATTGTGATTGTATGATTGTGATTGTATGATTGTGATTGTATGATTGTATTCATGTGATTGTAATTGTATGATTGCGATTGTATGATTGTGATCGTATGATTGTGATTGTATGCTTGCGATTGTATGATTGTTTTTGTATGATTGTGATTGTATGATTGTGATTGTATGATTGTGATTGTATGATTGTGATTGCATGATTGTGATTGTATGATTGTGATTGTATGATTGTGATTGAATGATTGTGATTGTATGATTGTGATTGTATGATTGTGATTGTATGATTGTGATTGTATCATTGTGATTGAATGATTGTGAGTGTATGATTGTGATTGTATGATTGCGATCGTATGATGTGATTGTTTGATTGCAATTGTATGATTGTGATTGTATGATTGTGATCGTATGATTGTGATTGTATGATTGTTATAGTATGATTGTGATTGTATGATTGTGATTGTATGATTGTGATTGTATGATTGTGATTGTATGATTGTGATTGTATGATTGTGATTGTATGATTGTGATTGTATGGTTGTATTTGGGAGCTTGTAATTGTATGATTGCGATTTTATGATTGCGATTGTATGATGGTGACTGTATCATTGTGATTGTATGATTGTGATTGTATGATTGTGATTGTATGATTGTGATTGTATGATTGTGATTGTATGATTGTGATTGTATGATTGTGATTGTACGATTGTGATTGTATGATTGTGATTGTATGACTGCGATTGTATGTTTGTGATTGTATGATTGTTTTTGTATGATTGTGATTGAATAGTAGTAATTGTATGATTGTGATCGTATGATCGTGATTGTATGATTGTGATTGAATGATTGTGAGTGTATGATTGTGATTGTATGATTGTGATTGTATGATTGTGATTGTTTGATTGTGATTGTATGATTGTGATTGTATGATTGTGATTGTATGATTGTGATTGTATGATTGTTATAGTATGATTGAGATTGTATGATTGTGATTGTATGATTGTACTTTTGTGATTGTAGTTGTATGATTGCGATTGTATGATTGTGATTGTATGATTGTGATTGTATGGTTGTAATCGTATGATTGTGACCGTATGATTGTGATCGTATGATTGTGATTGTTTGATTGCGATTGTATGCTTGTGATTGTATGATTGTGATTGTATGATTGTGATTGTTTGATTGTGATTGTATGATTGTGATTGTATGATTGTGATTGTATGATTGTGATTGTATGATTGTTATAGTATGATTGTGAATGTATGATTGTGCCTGTATGATTGTGATGGTATGATTGTGATTGTATGAGTGCGATTGTATGATTGCAATTTTATGAGTGCGATTATATGATTATGATTGTATAATTGCGATTGTATGATTGTGATTGTATGATTGTGATTGTATGCTTGCGATTGTCAGATTGTGATTGTATGATTGTTTTTGTATGATTGTGATTGTACAGTAGTAATTGTATGATTGTGATCGTATGATTGTGATTGTATGATTGTGATTGAATGATTGTGAGTGTATGATTGCGATTGTATGATTGCGATTGTATGATTGGGATTGTATGATTGTGATGTATGATTGTGTTTAGGATATTGTAATTGTATGATTGCGACTTTATGATTGTGATTGTATGATTGTGATCGTACGATTGTGATCGTATGATTGTGATCGTATGATTGTGATTCTATGATTGTGATTCTATGATTGTGATTGTATGATTGTGATTTTATGCTGGCGACTGTATTATTGTGATTGTATGATTGTGATTGTGTGATTGTGATTGTATGATTGTGATCGTATGATTGTGATTCTATGATTGTGATTGTATGATTGTGATTGTATGCTGGCGACTGTATTATTGTGATTGTATGATTGTGACTGTATGATTGTGATTGTATGATTGTGATTGTATGAATGTGATTGTATGATTGTGACTGTATTATTGTGATTGTATGATTGTAATTGCATGGTTGTGATTGTATCATTGTGATTGTATGATTGTGATTGTATGATTGCGATAGTATGATTGTGATTGTATGATTGTGATTGTATGATTGTGATTGTATGATTGTGATTGTATGACTGTGATTGTATGATGGTGATTGTGTGATTGCGATCGTATGGTTGTGATTGTTCGATTGCGATTGTATGATTGTGATTGTATGATTGTGATTGAATGATTGTGAGTGTATGATTGTGATTGTATGATCGCGATCGTATGATTGTGATTGTTTGATTGCGATTGTATGATTGTGATTGTATGATCGTGATTGTATGATTGTGATTGTTTGATTGTGATTGTATGATTGTGATTGTATGATTGGGATTGTATGATTGTGATTGTATGATTGGTATAGTATGATTGTGATTGTATGATTGTGCCTGTATGATTGTGATGGTATGATTGTGATTGTATGATTGTGATTGTATGATTGCGATTGTATGATTAGATCGTATGATTGTGATTGTATGATTGTGATTGTATGATTGTGATTGTATGATTGTGATTGTATCATTGTGATTGAATGATTGTGAGTGTATGATTGTGATTGTATGATTGCGATCGTATGATGTGATTGTTTGATTGCAATTGTATGATCGTGATTGTATGATTGTGATCGTATGATTGTGATTGTATGATTGTTATAGTATGATTGTGATTGTATGATTGTGATTGTATGACTGTATTTATGTGATTGTAATTGTATGATTCCGATTGTATGATTGTGATCGTATGATTGTGATTGTATGCTTGCGATTGTATGATTGTTTTTGTATGATTGTGATTGTATGATTGTGATTGAATGATTGTGATTGTATAATTGTGATTGTATGATGGTGACTGTAGTATTGTGAGTGTATGATTGTGATTGTATGATTGTGATTGTATGATTGTTTTTGTATGATTGTGATTGCATGATTGTGATTGTATGATTGTGATTGTATGATTGTGCTTGTATGATTGTGATTGTATGATTGTGATTGTATGATTGTGATTGGATGATTGTGATTGTATGATTGTAATTGTATGATTGCCATTGTATGATTGTGATTGTATGATTGTGATTGTATGATTGTGATTGTATGCTTGCGATTGTATGATTGTTTTTGTATGATTATGATTGTATGATTGTGATTGTATGATTGTGATTGTATGATTGCGATCGCATGATTAGGATCGTATGATTGTGAATGTATGATTGTGATTGTATGATTGTGATTGTATGATTGTGATTGTATGATTGTGATTGTATGATTGTGATTGTATGATTGTGATCGTATGATTGTGATTGTATGATTGTGATTGTATGACTGTGATTGTATGATTGTGATTGCATGATTGTGATTATATGATTGTGATTGTATGATTGTGATTGTATGCTGGCGACTGTATTATTGTGATTGTATGATTGTGATTGAATGATTGTGATTGTATGATTGTGATTGTATGATTGTGATTGAATGATTGTGAGTGTATGATTGTGATTGTATGATCGCGATCGTATGATTGTGATTGTTTGATTGCGATTGTATGATTGTGATTGTATGATCGTGATTGTATGATTGTGACTGTTTGATTGTGATTGTATGATTGTGATTGTATGATTGGGATTGTATGATTGTGATTGTATGATTGGTATAGTATGATTGTGATTGTATGATTGTGCCTGTATGATTGTGATGGTATGATTGTGATTGTATGATTGTTTTTGTATGATTGTGATGGTATGATTGTGATTGTATGATTGTGATCGTATGATTGCGATTGTATGATTGCAATTTTATGAGTGCGATTATATGATTACGATTGTATGATTGTGATGGTATGATTGTGATTGTATGATTGTGATTGTATGATTGTGATTGTATGATTGTGATTGTATGATTGTGATTGTATGATTGTGATTGTATGATTGTATTTGGGAGATTGTAATTGTATGATTGCGATTTTATGATTGTGATTGTGTGATTGCGATCGTATGATTGTGATTGTATGATTGTGATTCTATGATTGTGATTCTATGATTGTGATCGTATGATTGTGATTGTATGATTGTTATAGTATGATTGTGATTGTATGATTGTGATTGTATGATTGTATTTATGTGATTGTAATTGTATGATTGCGATTGTATGATTGTGATCGTATGATTGTGATTGTATGATTGTGATCGTTTGATTGTGGTTGTATAATTATGGTTCCATTATTGTGATTGTATGATTGTTCTTGTATGATTATGATCGTATGATTGTAATTGCATGATTGTGATTGTATGATTGTGATTGTATGATTGTGATTGTATGATTGTGATTGTATGATGGTGAGTGTATGATTGTGATTGTATGATTGTGATTGTATGATTGTGATTGTATGATTGTGATTGTATGATTGTGATTGCATGATTGTGATTGTATGATTGTGTTTGTATCATTGTGATTGAATGATTGTGAGTGTATGATTGTGATTGTATGATTGCGATCATATGATTGTGATTGTTTGATTGTGATTGTGTGATTGTATTTATGTGATTGTAATTGCATGATTGTGATTGTATGATTGTGATTGTATGATTGTGATTGAATGATTGTGATTGTATGATTGTGATTGTATGATTGTGATTGTATGATTGTGATTGTATCATTGTGATTGAATGATTGTGAGTGTATGATTGTGATTGTATGATTGCGATCGTATGATGTGATTGTTTGATTGCAATTGTATGATTGTGATTGTATGATTGTGATCGTATGATTGTGATTGTATGATTGTTATAGTATGATTGTGATTGTATGATTGTGATTGTATGAATGTGATTGTATGATTGTGACTGTATTATTGTGATTGTATGATTGTAATTGCATCGTTGTGATTGTATCATTGTGATTGTATGATTGTGATTGTATGATTGCGATAGTATGATTGTGATTGTATGATAGTGATTGTATGATTGTGATTGTATGATTGTGATTGTATGACTGTGATTGTATGATGGTGATTGTGTGATTGCGGTCGTATGGTTGTGATTGTTCGATTGCGATTGTACGATTGTGATTGTATTATTGTGATTGTATGATTGTTTTTGTATGATTGTGATTGTATGATTGTGATTGTATGATTGTGATTGTATGATTGTGATTGTATGATTGTGATTGTATGATTGTGCCTGTATGATTGTGATGGTATGATTGTGATTGTATGATTGCAATTTTATGATTGTGATTGTATGATTGTGATTGTATGATTGTGATTGTATGATTGTGATTGTATGATTGTGATTGTATGATTGTGATTCTATGATTGTATTTGGGAGATTGTAATTGTATGATTGCGATTTTATGATTGTGATTGTGTGATTGCGATCGTATGATTGTGATTGTATGATTGTGATTCTATGATTGTGATTCTATGATTGTGATCGTATGATTGTGATTGTATGATTGTTATAGTATGATTGTGATTGTATGATTGTGATTGTATGATTGTATTCATGTGATTGTAATTGTATGATTGCGATTGTATGATTGTGATCGTATGATTGTGATTGTATGCTTGCGATTGTATGATTGTTTTTGTATGATTGTGATTGTATGATTGTGATTGTATGATTGTGATTGTATGATTGTGATTGCATGATTGTGATTGTATGATTGTGATTGTATGATTGTGATTGAATGATTGTGATTGTATGATTGTGATTGTATGATTGTGATTGTATGATTGTGATTGTATCATTGTGATTGAATGATTGTGAGTGTATGATTGTGATTGTATGATTGCGATCGTATGATGTGATTGTTTGATTGCAATTGTATGATTGTGATTGTATGATTGTGATCGTATGATTGTGATTGTATGATTGTTATAGTATGATTGTGATTGTATGATTGTGATTGTATGATTGTGATTGTATGATTGTGATTGTATGATTGTGATTGTATGATTGTGATTGTATGATTGTGATTGTATGATTGTGATTGTATGGTTGTATTTGGGAGCTTGTAATTGTATGATTGCGATTTTATGATTGCGATTGTATGATGGTGACTGTATCATTGTGATTGTATGATTGTGATTGTATGATTGTGATTGTATGATTGTGATTGTATGATTGTGATTGTATGATTGTGATTGTACGATTGTGATTGTATGATTGTGATTGTATGACTGCGATTGTATGTTTGTGATTGTATGATTGTTTTTGTATGATTGTGATTGAATAGTAGTAATTGTATGATTGTGGTCGTATGATCGTGATTGTATGATTGTGATTGAATGATTGTGAGTGTATGATTGTGATTGTATGATTGTGATTGTATGATTGTGATTGTTTGATTGTGATTGTATGATTGTGATTGTATGATTGTGATTGTATGATTGTGATTGTATGATTGTGATTGTATGATTGTGATTGTATGATTGTGATTGTATCATTGTGATTGAATGATTGTGAGTGTATGATTGTGATTGTATGATTGCGATCGTATGATGTGATTGTTTGATTGCAATTGTATGATTGTGATTGTATGATTGTGATCGTATGATTGTGATTGTATGATTGTTATAGTATGATTGTGATTGTATGATTGTGATTGTATGATTGTATTTATGTGATTGTAATTGTATGATTCCGATTGTATGATTGTGATCGTATGATTGTGATTGTATGCTTGCGATTGTATGATTGTTTTTGTATGATTGTGATTGTATGATTGTGATTGAATGATTGTGATTGTATAATTGTGATTGTATGATGGTGACTGTAGTATTGTGAGTGTATGATTGTGATTGTATGATTGTGATTGTATGATTGTGATTGTATGATTGTTTTTGTATGATTGTGATTGCATGATTGTGATTGTATGATTGTGAATGTATGATTGTGCTTGTATGATTGTGATTGTATGATTGTGATTGTATGATTGTGATTGGATGATTGTGATTGTATGATTGTGATTGTATAATTGTGATTGTATGATGGTGACTGTAGTATTGTGAGTGTATGATTGTGATTGTATGATTGTGATTGTATGATTGTTTTTGTATGATTGTGATTGCATGATTGTGATTGTATGATTGTGATTGTATGATTGTGCTTGTATGATTGTGATTGTATGATTGTGATTGTATGATTGTGATTGGATGATTGTGATTGTATGATTGTAATTGTATGATTGCCATTGTATGATTGTGATTGTATGATTGTGATTGTATGACTGTGATTGTATGATTGTGATTGCATGATTGTGATTATATGATTGTGATTGTATGATTGTGATTGTATGCTGGCGACTGTATTATTGTGATTGTATGATTGTGATTGAATGATTGTGATTGTATGATTGTGATTGTATGATTGTGATTGAATGATTGTGAGTGTATGATTGTGATTGTATGATCGCGATCGTATGATTGTGATTGTTTGATTGCGATTGTATGATTGTGATTGTATGATCGTGATTGTATGATTGTGATTGTTTGATTGTGATTGTATGATTGTGATTGTATGATTGGGATTGTATGATTGTGATTGTATGATTGGTATAGTATGATTGTGATTGTATGATTGTGCCTGTATGATTGTGATGGTATGATTGTGATTGTATGATTGTTTTTGTATGATTGTGATGGTATGATTGTGATTGTATGATTGTGATCGTATGATTGCGATTGTATGATTGCAATTTTATGAGTGCGATTATATGATTACGATTGTATGATTGTGATGGTATGATTGTGATTGTATGATTGTGGTTGTATGATTGTGATTGTATGATTGTGATTGTATGATTGTGATTGTATGATTGTATTTGGGAGATTGTAATTGTATGATTGCGATTTTATGATGGTGACTGTATCATTGTGATTGTATGATTGTGATTGTATGATTGTGATTGTATGATTGTGATTGTATGATTGTGATTGTATGATTGTGATTGTACGATTGTGATTGTATGATTGTGATTGTATGACTGCGATTGTATGTTTGTGATTGTATGATTGTTTTTGTATGATTGTGATTGAATAGTAGTAATTGTATGATTGTGATCGTATGATCGTGATTGTATGATTGTGATTGAATGATTGTGAGTGTATGATTGTGATTGTATGATTGTGATTGTATGATTGTGATTGTTTGATTGTGATTGTATGATTGTGATTGTATGATTGTGATTGTATGATTGTGATTGTATGATTGTTATAGTATGATTGAGATTGTATGATTGTGATTGTATGATTGTACTTTTGTGATTGTAGTTGTATGATTGCGATTGTATGATTGTGATTGTATGATTGTGATTGTATGGTTGTAATCGTATGATTGTGACCGTATGATTGTGATCGTATGATTGTGATTGTTTGATTGCGATTGTATGCTTGTGATTGTATGATTGTGATTGTATGATTGTGATTGTTTGATTGTGATTGTATGATTGTGATTGTATGATTGTGATTGTATGATTGTGATTGTATGATTGTTATAGTATGATTGTGAATGTATGATTGTGCCTGTATGATTGTGATGGTATGATTGTGATTGTATGAGTGCGATTGTATGATTGCAATTTTATGAGTGCGATTATATGATTATGATTGTATAATTGCGATTGTATGATTGTGATTGTATGATTGTGATTGTATGCTTGCGATTGTCAGATTGTGATTGTATGATTGTTTTTGTATGATTGTGATTGTACAGTAGTAATTGTATGATTGTGATCGTATGATTGTGATTGTATGATTGTGATTGAATGATTGTGAGTGTATGATTGCGATTGTATGATTGCGATTGTATGATTGGGATTGTATGATTGTGATGTATGATTGTGTTTAGGATATTGTAATTGTATGATTGCGACTTTATGATTGTGATTGTATGATTGTGATCGTACGATTGTGATCGTATGATTGTGATCGTATGATTGTGATTCTATGATTGTGATTCTATGATTGTGATTGTATGATTGTGATTTTATGCTGGCGACTGTATTATTGTGATTGTATGATTGTGATTGTGTGATTGTGATTGTATGATTGTGATCGTATGATTGTGATTCTATGATTGTGATTGTATGATTGTGATTGTATGCTGGCGACTGTATTATTGTGATTGTATGATTGTGACTGTATGATTGTGACTGTATGATTGTGATTGTATGAATGTGATTGTATGATTGTGACTGTATTATTGTGATTGTATGATTGTAATTGCATGGTTGTGATTGTATCATTGTGATTGTATGATTGTGATTGTATGATTGCGATAGTATGATTGTGATTGTATGATTGTGATTGTATGATTGTGATTGTATGATTGTGATTGTATGACTGTGATTGTATGATGGTGATTGTGTGATTGCGATCGTATGGTTGTGATTGTTCGATTGCGATTGTATGATTGTGATTGTATGATTGTGATTGAATGATTGTGAGTGTATGATTGTGATTGTATGATCGCGATCGTATGATTGTGATTGTTTGATTGCGATTGTATGATTGTGATTGTATGATCGTGATTGTATGATTGTGATTGTTTGATTGTGATTGTATGATTGTGATTGTATGATTGGGATTGTATGATTGTGATTGTATGATTGGTATAGTATGATTGTGATTGTATGATTGTGCCTGTATGATTGTGATGGTATGATTGTGATTGTATGATTGTGATTGTATGATTGCGATTGTATGATTAGATCGTATGATTGTGATTGTATGATTGTGATTGTATGATTGTGATTGTATCATTGTGATTGAATGATTGTGAGTGTATGATTGTGATTGTATGATTGCGATCGTATGATGTGATTGTTTGATTGCAATTGTATGATTGTGATTGTATGATTGTGATCGTATGATTGTGATTGTATGATTGTTATAGTATGATTGTGATTGTATGATTGTGATTGTATGACTGTATTTATGTGATTGTAATTGTATGATTCCGATTGTATGATTGTGATCGTATGATTGTGATTGTATGCTTGCGATTGTATGATCGTTTTTGTATGATTGTGATTGTATGATTGTGATTGAATGATTGTGATTGTATAATTGTGATTGTATGATGGTGACTGTAGTATTGTGAGTGTATGATTGTGATTGTATGATTGTGATTGTATGATTGTTTTTGTATGATTGTGATTGCATGATTGTGATTGTATGATTGTGATTGTATGATTGTGCTTGTATGATTGTGATTGTATGATTGTGATTGTATGATTGTGATTGGATGATTGTGATTGTATGATTGTAATTGTATGATTGCCATTGTATGATTGTGATTGTATGATTGTGATTGTATGATTGTGATTGTATGCTTGCGATTGTATGATTGTTTTTGTATGATTATGATTGTATGATTGTGATTGTATGATTGTGATTGTATGATTGCGATCGCATGATTAGGATCGTATGATTGTGAATGTATGATTGTGATTGTATGATTGTGATTGTATGATTGTGATTGTATGATTGTGATTGTATGATTGTGATTGTATGATTGTGATCGTATGATTGTGATTGTATGATTGTGATTGTATGACTGTGATTGTATGATTGTGATTGCATGATTGTGATTATATGATTGTGATTGTATGATTGTGATTGTATGCTGGCGACTGTATTATTGTGATTGTATGATTGTGATTGAATGATTGTGATTGTATGATTGTGATTGTATGATTGTGATTGAATGATTGTGAGTGTATGATTGTGATTGTATGATCGCGATCGTATGATTGTGATTGTTTGATTGCGATTGTATGATTGTGATTGTATGATCGTGATTGTATGATTGTGACTGTTTGATTGTGATTGTATGATTGTGATTGTATGATTGGGATTGTATGATTGTGATTGTATGATTGGTATAGTATGATTGTGATTGTATGATTGTGCCTGTATGATTGTGATGGTATGATTGTGATTGTATGATTGTTTTTGTATGATTGTGATGGTATGATTGTGATTGTATGATTGTGATCGTATGATTGCGATTGTATGATTGCAATTTTATGAGTGCGATTATATGATTACGATTGTATGATTGTGATGGTATGATTGTGATTGTATGATTGTGATTGTATGATTGTGATTGTATGATTGTGATTGTATGATTGTGATTGTATGATTGTATTTGGGAGATTGTAATTGTATGATTGCGATTTTATGATTGTGATTGTGTGATTGCGATCGTATGATTGTGATTGTATGATTGTGATTCTATGATTGTGATTCTATGATTGTGATCGTATGATTGTGATTGTATGATTGTTATAGTATGATTGTGATTGTATGATTGTGATTGTATGATTGTATTTATGTGATTGTAATTGTATGATTGCGATTGTATGATTGTGATCGTATGATTGTGATTGTATGATTGTGATCGTTTGATTGTGGTTGTATAATTATGGTTCCATTATTGTGATTGTATGATTGTTCTTGTATGATTATGATCGTATGATTGTAATTGCATGATTGTGATTGTATGATTGTGATTGTATGATTGTGATTGTATGATTGTGATTGTATGATGGTGAGTGTATGATTGTGATTGTATGATTGTGATTGTATGATTGTGATTGTATGATTGTGATTGTATGATTGTGATTGCATGATTGTGATTGTATGATTGTGTTTGTATCATTGTGATTGAATGATTGTGAGTGTATGATTGTGATTGTATGATTGCGATCATATGATTGTGATTGTTTGATTGTGATTGTGTGATTGTATTTATGTGATTGTAATTGCATGATTGTGATTGTATGATTGTGATTGTATGATTGTGATTGAATGATTGTGATTGTATGATTGTGATTGTATGATTGTGATTGTATGATTGTGATTGTATCATTGTGATTGAATGATTGTGAGTGTATGATTGTGATTGTATGATTGCGATCGTATGATGTGATTGTTTGATTGCAATTGTATGATTGTGATTGTATGATTGTGATCGTATGATTGTGATTGTATGATTGTTATAGTATGATTGTGATTGTATGATTGTGATTGTATGAATGTGATTGTATGATTGTGACTGTATTATTGTGATTGTATGATTGTAATTGCATCGTTGTGATTGTATCATTGTGATTGTATGATTGTGATTGTATGATTGCGATAGTATGATTGTGATTGTATGATAGTGATTGTATGATTGTGATTGTATGATTGTGATTGTATGACTGTGATTGTATGATGGTGATTGTGTGATTGCGGTCGTATGGTTGTGATTGTTCGATTGCGATTGTACGATTGTGATTGTATTATTGTGATTGTATGATTGTTTTTGTATGATTGTGATTGTATGATTGTGATTGTATGATTGTGATTGTATGATTGTGATTGTATGATTGTGATTGTATGATTGTGCCTGTATGATTGTGATGGTATGATTGTGATTGTATGATTGCAATTTTATGATTGTGATTGTATGATTGTGATTGTATGATTGTGATTGTATGATTGTGATTGTATGATTGTGATTGTATGATTGTGATTGTATGATTGTGATTCTATGATTGTATTTGGGAGATTGTAATTGTATGATTGCGATTTTATGATTGTGATTGTGTGATTGCGATCGTATGATTGTGATTGTATGATTGTGATTGTATGATTGTGATTGTATGATTGTGATTGTACGATTGTGAATTGTATGATTGTGATTGTATGACTGCGATTGTATGTTTGTGATTGTATGATTGTTTTTGTATGATTGTGATTGAATAGTAGTAATTGTATGATTGTGATCGTACATCACTATATATTAAATAATTAAATCATAATTATATATAAATCAATATAAATAATATAATAATTCAATAAAACATAAATAATAATATAAATAAATCATTTAAATTAAGCATGATATAATAAATAAATACTAAATACTTAAATATATATTATAAAGATATATAGAATCACTTCTTAATATAAATAATATATCATTTATGCATTATCATAAATAAATCTAACTAAATAATATCAATAATAATTCAACTAGTAATAATTTAATTCAATAATGAGATCTGATCTAATAAATATAATTAATCAATAAATATCTAATATAAATATCATACTATCAATAGAATAAATAATTAAAATATAAATACCAAAACCTAAATAAACTCAATACTTCAACTAATCACTAATAATACAAGTCAATCTCTACTAAATAATAAAAACATCAATATCAATAATCAATATCAATCATCAATAATCAATAACCAATATCAATACATCATTTTCATAATAAAATATATATACAACAATATCAATACATCAATATAATAACATCAATATCAATAAATCAATAAAAAATAATCAATATCAATCATCAATATCAATACATAAATATACATCATCAATATCAATACATCAATATCAATACCATCAATATCAATACATCAATATCAATTCATCAATATCAATACATCAATATCAATACACCATATCAATACATCATTATCCATACTACAATATCTATACATCAATATCATAATAAATTCAATACATCAATAAAATAATCAATATCAATCCATCAATATAAATAATAAATATCAATACATCAATATAATAATCAATCAATACATCATATCAATACATCAATATCAATTCATCAATATCAATACATCAATACCAATACATAATCCAATACATCAATATCAATACATCAAAATACATATATCAAACATATCAATCATCAATATCAACACATATCAATACATCAATATCAATACATCTCAATAACAATCACTACATCATATCAATCCATCATATCAAACATCAAATAATCATCATCTCAATCCATCAATATCAATACATCAATATCAATACATCACATCATACATCAATAATAAATCAATTCAACAACACAAAAAACAACCTAATAAATAATAATCTCTCTCA